>NC_056748.1:600584668-600884668 GCF_019279795.1 Protopterus annectens
CAGGGAAAACCAGCTTCTTGGTGGTTATCAGAACCCATTCCGCCTCCATATCACTCTGAGGACTGGACAAAGCAACCACAGGGCTTTTCCAGTTTTTATAGCGTTTACAGGCTGATCCAAATAAGCCATCTGTATCTAGAGCCAGGCTTTCTGAGAGGAAGGGGGAGAGAGAGAGATCTCATCAAAGAGAGACAAGCTGACTGTGGTAATTCTAAATATGATAGAGAAGATCTAGACTGTCATTCCCAAATGTTTTCCCTATAAAGCATGTGACACACGCATCGAGGACACTATAGCTTTAACTCTCCACCAGAGGTCCTGTCATTTGGGGATAATCCCTACTCATGAGGCAATTTAAAATGGCAAGTCTTTGAGGTCTCTGCTCCCCAGAAGAGTGCCATGGAACTGCTGGGGTTTGGCCACCAAAACCTGTTGCCATTCCTCCAGTCTAGGAAGCCCTCCTGTGGATATGTTTCATACAGATTGCTTGGAATCAGCCTCCCAGACCCTGCCTCTAAGAGACATGGCCATTTCTGCAGAGTGCAGGCTCCCCACAAATTCCTCTATAAGAACCCTAAAGCAAGCCCCAATAGGGTTTCTCTGAATACTGGTAGGGAAGCTAGACTGGCTGCAGGTTGTAAAACCCATACTAATGATAAGAAGAATAGTTCAATTGATAGTTTTCTTGTGATTTTCTAATGAAGTCTCTTTCTGTATGGGGCAAAAGTACTAAAAATAAGTCTGGTGGAATTTTACTTCTGTTTTTTTTTTTTTTTTTTTTTTGTGAAGGTGACATTGTTCGCTGTTGTGTTTGTGGTAGTTATAGGCTGTTTTCCACAACTGAACCTTCATTACACTTATTTCCTCTGTGCTCTTACTTGATAGGTATGACAAAGTAGCGTATGCCTTTGCAGCCCTAGCTTTTTGATTCATAGATTCATAGGTTCTTACTAAGCTTATGACCAAAGTAATCCGCTGAGAAGCTCACCCACATCATCCAGTACTGGTGGGAGACTAGCAATGTTCCCATTAAGTAGACTTTCTCCACATATCCCCAGTGAAAATGTATGATCACCCATACAGACTAGTTTGAGGATGCTGAGGGCAGCCTGTTCCAAAAATGGGGATATACTGAGTTAGGTATCTGATATGGTGTCTTCTGTTGATGTGGTAGTAGAGGTTTGAGTCTCTGGAACATGTATTTGCTTTATCACTTGTGCTGTATAGTTGAAGGAGTTCAAAGCATGGTGAGTTATTCATAACATATAAATATAAATAGGGATCCCCCCAGTAGTTTGTATGACACTGAGTAGACGGGCCTTCAGTGGTCAGATCCTATTCTCAAGTACTGGCAACATGTCTTAAAGCAACTGCTCTAAGACTGGGGAGAATGCAGGATGAAAAGAATAAGGCTACTTTGGTCCATCACCATTGGGGCTCCTACTTCAAGGGCAGTCCTTAAAAGGTACTCTCGGCTGAGGACCCAGTTCCTGTTAAAAGATATCAAAGTGCAATTTCTCAGTGCTTCCTTGTGCAGTCATCTACTGTTTGAATCCTATGCTTTCAGTGTGTTTAAAAAAGTTGGATGGCAAAAGGAAGACAAAATATGTCAAGCACATGTTCTTCCTCCCCTGCTAATGTATAGTCCCCACTCCCCTGCCCTGACTCTCATTACCATACAGCATTTCCGTGATGATGTAATCCTGAGATATAATCATGCAAAATTATAAGGTGTATATTTTTGTCATAATTGTTGCTACATCTAATAATTGCTGTTATACAGTTTTTGTTATATATTGCTACTTTTTCTTCTGTTTTTGATATGTACAGCCTACACCCTATCTATTCCATTTATTTTCTATATAAATTATTTCACCTGGGCACTACCTACAAATGGTCAGTTGTCCTGCCCCAATAAACAAAATGTAAAATGAAATAAACTAAAATAACAGGAATTATCCTTCTAAATAAAATATCAGGAATCATCCTTCTAAGCAAGGTCCTTTCTACTAGAGGCTAGGCAAAGTAGGAAGTTGCTTAAGAAAAGAAAGTGGCAGCAAGAGGACAGAGGGATGTAAGGGGGCCAACAAGGTCCTCCTACCCCTAAGGAGCAATTGTGACTGTCACAGACCTCTCAGTTCCCCTCTCCAAAAATCCATCCTTGCCACCTTTTCTTTATGGCCCTTACCAGAACCCTTGCACTCTGATGATTCCTGCTTCAAGCAATGTCTAGAAAGTATTACAGATAAATGGATCTTAAGGATCTTCTCCAGAGGCTGCATGCTGCAGTTCGTCTCAAGAGTACAAAAAAATGGGATTCCCAAAGTACCAAAAGATCAGAAACATTTCATGGTACTACAGAGGGATTTTACCCGGACATCCTCTGTTCCATACTGTTTCTAGTTTCCAGAAAAAGATAGCCACTGGAGACTCATTCTAGACTTTTCAAGGCTAAACAAATTCCTGAAGGTAACAAAGCTGAAAATATTGACCCTTCCAACACTGCATCTCATGTCACAAGATATTCACAGTTACTGTTGATTTGAAAGATGCCTACCGATGTAAACCAATTTTCAGAGGTGACAAGGGATTCATATTTCCAGTTTACTTTCTTGTCTTTTGGTTAGCTACTGTGCAAAGATTATTTGCCAAGTGCCTAGCGCCGGTAATAGCACATTAGTGCATTCACATTTATACTTACTTGATGACTGTCTAATCCAGGGACAGCCTGTGTAGGAGATGAAGCGCCTTGGAGTAGCTCTTGCAGTGCCTGATCAGACTAGGGTTTACCCAAAACCATCATAAATCAAATGTAATCTTAGCCACAGTGTCATCTTTCTGGGGGACTCTCTAGAATGTAACAGTATGAAAGGCTTTCTTGCTAAAGGAATAGGTGGACACATTTATATCTACCATGTCAGCAAAACCCCAATGGACTGTTAGGTCTGTCTTCTGCATTCTGAGTCACATGTCGTAAACTATCTTCACGGTCCATCTGATTAAGCTATATTTGAGGAATCTGTAGTAATATGTAAGGAAGCAGTGGGAGCAGGAAAACCAGCCCATAAAGTTCATAATACCTGTTTTACTCTGAATGTAGAAATAAGTGCTATGGTATGTAGAACAAATTCAGTCCAGTGAGTGTATGCCTTTCAGTCAGACCAGTCCAATCCAGACTCTCACCACAGATGCCTAAGATCAGGCCTGAGGAACCCATACCCTAGGGCTGAGAGTTCAGGAAAACTGTACAGCAGAAGAGAGCAAGCTCTTGATTGCAGTTCAGAACAATTTGGAGATGGAGAACCTTGAAATTGGTCTCAGACAATACCATGACCATGTGGTACATCGACAAATGGGAATCCTAGTCTTATCAGCTGTGCAGGCTGACAGTGAAGAATTGAGAGCTAGCTTTGTAAATCAACCTCCTGCTTACAGTTAACTACATCTCCTTCATGGAGCAACTCAATTGCAGTCAGTTTGAGCAGGATTATACCATATTCATGTGGCTGGATGCTTCACAAGGATGGTCTTTGTCATAGGTAAATAGATGGGATGTACCAGACATAGGCCTGTTTGCTTCTCTAGACAATTAAATAAATTCAATTGCAGAGCTTCTTACAGGAAAACTTGGGCAAGAAATTCATTCTATTTGGCTTGGAGAGTCCTGTGTCTGTATGCCTGTGTCTGTATGCTTTTCCTCTCCTCCCTCTGCTTCCCAGTGTAATCCAAAAAAAAAAGGGAGGAAAGACCAGAAATAATCCTTACTACTCCTTTGTAGCCTAGGCAGCATTGATTCTCCTACTTGATCAAGATGGCCAGAAAAAAAAACTAAATTGCTCCCTCAGTAAGTGTAACTTTTGATGCAATGCAAAGGGTCCTACATACATCCCAACCTGTCCAGTCTGAACCTAGCAGCTTGGGAGGATATGACTGCTTTTCTTTCTTTTGGACACCATATTCCAGAGACATGCTTAACATTTTGAGGAAAGCTAGAAGACCATGTACGAACAGATTATACCTAGCTGAGTGGAAAAGGTGTTCCCTCTGGTGTCAAAGGGGCTGCTCACTGATGAGGGGGATGTGCCCATGGTCTTATAATATCCATACAAATTCTTTTCTGCTCACTTAGCATGTGCTTTGATCAAGAGCATCTGCCGGCCATCTATACCTTTTTGATCCTTGGATCCCCTTTTGGCATCGAGACAAATAGTTCCAGAATGGCATCCCATACCATAGGCACCCAGGGAGATCCTGACTCCAACTTGGATCCTTAACATCATGCTAGAAAAGATGACTTTATGTCCTTTTGAACCAGCTGAATTGGCAGATTTCAAGTTCCTCTCCTGAAAAACTTTTTTCTGAATGCAGCTACCTCAGCTAGGAAGATTTCAGAATTGGAGGCTCTCCTATAAAGAACCGTATCTTATCTTCCTTAGAGACTGTCATCTTGTTCACTACCCCATCCTTTTATAGCTAAAGTAATTACAGAGGTGGCAGTTAGAATGTTCAGTTGACAGTGTTTTTTCCCTCTTCCCCAGTAAGGGAAAGGGAATTTTGTATCCACTGGATATTCATAGTCAAAGTTTTATTTGAACAGAAAAAAAGAGTTTAGAAAAATCTGAGCTGCTATTTGTGGCTTTAGTAAAAAAGAAGAAGGGCTGCAAGTATCCAAGTAGGCCATATTTAAGTGGATTGTGCACTGTATTTACGTCTGCTATAAAATACATAAAAAACCTGTAAGATAAAGTCAGGTCTCACTCTACTAGGGCCCTAGCTGCCACAGAGGTGGCCTTAAAATGGGGTTAGTGCCCAAGACATCTTGGAAGCAGCTACATGGTCCTCCTCCAAGACCTGATTTCTAGTGCTTGGACAGTGTTTGCCTCTGCAGTTGTGAAAGGCATAACCTTTTCCACTGGTGTCTCCAACCCCCAACCCCAACTGCAAAGACTACCAACTCTGGTAGTCTTTCCTGAGGTAATGGCTACATCAGTGAACCAACTGAGAAACATAGTACAGTCGTGTAGTCAACTTACCATAACTGTAGATATTTGAGAGTGGTCACTGCTTCAGTCCAGGTTTGTGCCTACCATCCCCTCTGAAACAGGGATCCCTTTGGACCAGGGTGGGTAAATAACCCTCCTTCTTCCCCTTCCTTACATTTAGCCAGTTGTTTTACTGTTGTCTTCATATGTTTTTGTTCAGGTGCCAAGGGAAGTTAAGATTTCATCTGAGCAGTCCTGCTAGCTCGGGTCTTCCTGGGAGACTACTTTCCCAAGGTTTGCAATCCAGTCTTTATAGTTACAGGGCGTGAAAGAACTGAAGATGGTAGGCCACATCATCCTTTATACAAGGAACATGTAGACATTCAAGGTAGAGGTAACATTGTCTGGCATGGAAAGGAAGAGTGGCTTGAAAGTCTTTCCAGATGTAGACCCTAGTCTCTGGCAGAATTCTGTAAATTACTGACTGCAGCAGTGACCACATATGAACACCTACAATGATAGTAGGTTGACTACATAACTATACTCTGTATACAACCTCAGAGAAAAATGAAAAACCCAAAAAGCTTTAAATAACTTCTAGTATACAAATGAAAACTGACTGGCAGTGTTTCTCTGTGGAGAGCAGCAGCTGACAAGATTGTACCTGACAGTTCTAAACCTTTCCAGTTTACACTAGACCCATGATAGGTAAGCTAGGCCAGAAGATATGGTAATAAAGTTTTTAGCCTTAAACAGTTACATCCTGTAAAGGTTACCTCACATTGAAATATAACACTGGATGCTTCAAAGTTCATCAATAAGAAAAAAATTACCTTGGGAAACTTGACTTTGTTACCAATCCATAGTTCAGTATGGTAAGCAATACATATTTTTAACTAGGATTTGACAAGGAATCTAACTTTATTTTAAGCTACACTGCGCAACAGGTCAGTTTTCTGGTTTTATTTCTTCTCCAACTTACTGAAGAGCTAGTTTATGAAAGTTCTACTGCAGTCCTTTGCAGCTGAAAGTTAGAATAACATCTCAGAAACTGTCATTTGGGAGTTTTCCATTATTTATAATTCCTAACAAGAACATCTAAATATTACTGTTGATAAGAAAAGCTACTTTAACAGGACTTTCCTTGTCCACCCCTACCTGCATCTACCTTTGAGGTTGTACATAGTGAAAGGATGAAAACGTACCATCAAGGATATTGTAAAGGCCTATGACTGAGGGCATTGTATAAGAGAAGTGACATAACAGAAGACTGGCAGTTTTACTGAATGCAAAGGAATTTTCTAAATGTGCCACTGGTAAGACCTAAAGAAACTGTCTTGACAAGCTTCGTCTCTACAGCCTTAGAAAATCTAAAGCTTTTGAGGACCAAATCAACTACTATATGAAAAGCAAAAAAGTGTATAGCATTTTAGAAATTAGTAATGTATGCATTTATCACATTATTGTATGTCATGTGGTGGTGCCATTGTTTTTAATAGATGCTTCCCCTTAGTTTTCTGCCTTGCCTGTTGAGTTTCATCTTGAAGTGAGAATGGTGTGAAATTTCTTTAGTTTACACTTAGGCTTGTCCCATGAAGATTTAACTTGAAGCTGCTTACTAAAACAAAAAGTAAAATGGGCTGTAGGGCATCAATTGGCTTTCAGTCCCCCCAACTGCTCTGCAGGTCAGCATATATAATTGTGCCACTTTTGCGAAGACTGTTACAATGCATCACATTTGCTTGATGAATGAAGGGCTTCAATAGCATAATTTTATTTTACATTAAAAAAAGGCGTAGTTTTAGGTTTAGAAGTTGTTTTATGTGGGATACAATGTTAAGTTTGTGTCTTTTTAATGGCAGTATTTTGTATGTATACATGTATTTAGTTTTTAGGGAGTAGCATAAATATGACAGATTTGATACATAATAAATATTGATGATGTGCCAAGAGTGTAAATAATCTTTTGATGAATATGTCAAAATGATGCACCAAGAGTGCAAATAAAAAAACTATGTACGTAGTGTTCCAGATAAATATTTCTATCGTGTGTGTGTGTGTGTGTGTGTGTGTGTGTGTGTGTGTGTGTGTGTGTGTGTGTGTGTGTGTGTGTGTGGGTACACATGATATATATATATATATATATATATATATATATATATATATATACACACACACACACACACACACACACACACACGTATGTCTATATGCATGTGTGTGTAATGTATTCACATACACACACACACACATCCTTTTGTATTTGTCTATGTCCTTGTATGTAAGACTGAGTATCTGTAGAATTTCTGTCTGTATGAGCGTCAGAGGATGAATAACAACTTAATCAATATAATTTGTATCACAAAAATATATTGACTTCTGATCCATCAAAACAGAATAAAAACAGTTTAGACTTCTCACACCTGGAACTTTTTATAGACTAATTTTGTAGTCGCACAACAGGGAAGTTAAAGGAAAACATCTTTATCTGTACTGTTCAATAGCCGTACCTCCATGTAGTGTTTGAACTGTCCACACTCCCCAAAACACATCAGACACATTCATCTACACCCCACAACAGTGTAGTAGACACCCTATATCTGCAGCTACACTTTTAGGAGTATTTATCAAGCACTTTACACAGTTTGACAAATACATGCCTTAACTAATCAAATCTCAGAAAATGAGATCCAGTTAAAGAAAATACGTTCTTCAAAGTGGGGGGATAATACTCATGCACACACAGTGTGTGTGTATGTATATATATATATATATATATATATATATATATATATATATATATATATATGATATAGATATAGATGTGGGTCTACTTCTAAATTTCGAAGTTTCAAAACTTCTAATTTCTTATGGTTGAGACCTTAAGATTGAAGTTTTGAAACTTCGAAGTGTAAATACATAAAAAAATAAATAAGTAAAAGCAAAAAAAAATCCTTTTTTTTTACGTTTTTGCAGGGAGGCAAGCCCCCCTGCACCCCCCACACCCCATACTAATTAAATATACCAACTCCAAGATCGCACTACTGTGATGAAAATGGTAAATATACTGTTCCTCGCTGTATGGTGATCTCCATTTAAACAGTTTGAAATTTCAAAACTTCGATCTTATGGTCTCATCCATAAGAAATTTGAAGTTTTGAAACTTCGAAATGTAGAAGTAGACCCATAGGTTTACATAGATATATATCCAACCTCAGGATAAACTATATCTCTGAATATGAACAAGCACCTATTCATACTTTATACCGCCTTGCTTCCCCTATGAACAAGCACCTATTCATACTTTATACTTCCTTACTTCCCCTTCTTTGCTCACTTCCTGACTTCAATCAGTTTCTCTTCCTTGACACTCTACCTAAATATGTCATAACCTTTTTTTTTCTCACTTCATATTGTCATTTCTGTTTATACAAACTTACTATTAATTTCTCTAAACTGGCTAACATTTCTCTAAATATTAAATCATTGTCATATATCTATTTTTAACCAATGCTGTCAAATCATATCTAATTTTCTCTAATTATTTAAACTGTAAATGTTTTGTATTATATCTAGAGTTTTGTATTATCTTTAAAGATTATAAAATTACTGTTCTTAAATTATTTTAATACTGTGGAGCTTTTCCCCAGCTTCCACTGAAAATGGGCACCTATCCAGTCAAATTTTCTTTTTTTTTTTCTGAAATACTTTATTAAGATTTTGAAAAAAGAGCAAATATTATAAAAAAATGAACTTTAAAACACAATACAATGTAAAAATATGATGAATCAGTTTTAAAGAACAAGTAAATTGTAACTATGTACAATATTTACAAGAGCCGTAGACCAACAAAATAATAATTAAAACAAAACAAACTTAATAATTGTCCAAATAATTAAGCAGATGTAGATGATGATTCAATAAGAGCTAAAACCTTCGTCCAAGGATTATTCCATAGGTTATTTGGCTAAATTCTTGCTTCTTTAACTTTGACTTCTTTAATTGAAACTTCCTTTAGAAGAATAAACAAGTCTTCAAATTTCATTTCTGAAGATGATTTCCAGTTCCAATAATATTTTTCCTGGCCACTGCAAGTATAGCCCAAGTTAAATAAGAAAAGTCTTTATTTTGTTTATCTTTCCTAGAACATTAAACAGAACCATTTATTTTGTTAAGATAAACATAACATTCCATAATGCTTTAAAACAAATCTTGTATTTTTACCCAGAAATTCTGTATCATATGACAATCAAAAACGTGACCAGTAATCAAATATCAATAAAGTGTGTGTGTGTGTGTGTGTGTGTGTGTGTGTGTGTGTGTGTGTGTGTGTGTTTGTGTGTGTGTATATCTTGTCACTGACAGTGGCTCAACAATAAGCATTCTCTTTTTGTATGACTTTAGTGATGGAAGATCAGAAAACTGTGTTCTCTCCCTACATCAGGTGTTTGCATTCATTTTCCAGGACTTATGCTGCAGTATAGCATAATAGGGTGATGCAGTCCTGACTGCACTGTCCTTTGGTTGCAGTGTTAAAGTGAAGTTCATGTGCCTGAGCTGGTGGTATATCTGTTGGATGCAAAAGATCCCATGACACTTTCAAAAAGGATAGAAGCCCTTTACTATAAAACCAATATACAACTTATTTACACTTTAAAAGTTTCAAATATATGCATATTTGCACACACACACACACACACACACACACACACACACACACACACACACACACACACACACACACACACACACACGTACCGAATAATTCAGCAGTGGTTGACTGAACGAAACACAGACAGTTGATAAAACTAATCAAGCACTCTGTCACACACCCTGAGCTTTCAGTTATAAAACACTAACATGCAGATGCACTCCATACTGCCACCCCAGACCACACACACACAACACTCAAACACCACATACAGAAACACACACACACGCACAAAATAATCTCCCAGCATTTTGAGGGGGCAAGCAGCCTTACACCATCCTTGAGGGGGAGGGCTGCATTCCCAGCATCCCATTTACTGAAAGTTTTTGGCCAGCTGCATCTTTGATCTGTTCACTATAACCCATATATTTATCCATATTTCCACAACCCGTTTTTCTCAGTTTGTCACTTGGGGTGACAATCATCTAGGGCCAATGTGTTCACACTGACAACTTGCTAACCCTGCTGCAGTTGTTCTTCCATACCACAGACACGTACACACACACACACACACACACACACACACACACACACACACACACACACACACACACACACACACACACACACACACACACCTCTATGGCCAATTTAGTGTGTCCAATCCACCTACTGCATGTCTTTGGAAAGTTGGAGGAAAATAGACCACCTGGAGAAAACCTGTTTGAACACAAAGAGGACATGCAAACTGCACACAGATGACACCCCGGCTGAGAATGGAACCAGAGAACCTCTTGCTGTCAAGTGACAACTCTACCTGCTGTGCCATTATGCTGTATATGATATATATGTCAAAAAAGTAACACACTGTCAAAGAAACACAATATCTGATGTTGTTAATCTTCATTCATTCCTTACTGATGGGGTGTCGGTACTGTCCTCATGCCAGCCACAAAACCCTTGAGCTAAGCTTTACCCATAGTGCCCCTCTCCCTGCTACTGCAGATCTTGTTTGCCACATACATATCAAGACATGTCAAGCCAGCTCTCAGGTAAGTACTATAAAAATTATTATTCTGAAACCTCCTTTTTCCACAAAATTTCTCTCTTTTAGTTTTGTAAACCCTTCTTTTATTAGTCGCTAAACATTTACCCCTATTGAGTGAATTTTTTTCTTCTTACCTCAATACCAACTTGGCAATCTTAGTACCATCGTTGGTACAGGCCTTCCCTCTCTCTACTTTCTTTCCCCTTATCTCTTGAGGTAGTCTACATTACATTGTTGGTATTCTTCCTTGCCTTCCTAAAAAAAAAAAAAAAAATGCTTTTCTATCTGTCTTTCCATTTAGAGTTTGTACTTTCTATTGTATTTGTATTGAATTTTGTTGATATTAGATAAACAAGTTGCTTAAGTTGTTCCCGCCATGTCTGAGAAGAAAGGAACAACAGGATTCAAGCAGTGTGACTAGTGCGGTCACAGAATGCCTGATTCGGACACTCATGTATCTTTTGTCGACTTTCTGGGTGTTTTGCATCTCTCTGTTCAACCAAATTGTGACATTTGTAAAGGGTTCAGTTTTCGTACCCTAAATGAGAGGAAAAACAAATTAAATTTTAAAGGCCTATTAAAAACACCCTTTTCAGAGGCTATTTCTGGGTCGGAGGACTCACCCCCTCCAAAGAAAGAACACAGAAAAAGAAGTCACTCTGTTCCTTCTTCACCTCATTCTGGTGATGGAAAGTCTGAACCCAAGCCAAAAATTCCTAAATTGGCACCAATGACTTCGGCTCCCTGGCCTCAACCACTCTTCACGGTGCCGTCCTTGGTTCCAAAGCCGCATGTATCCACTTTGATGCTGTCTTCAGTAACATGGGCCCCAGCACCAGCCACGACACTGATAATATATTCTGCACCGACTATGCCTTCGACTTCAGCTCCATCCTATTCGGCACCAGCAATAGTAAATCCAGCACCGGTTATGTCCCCCCACCCTATACATGTTATTGGTCTTGAGATCATGGTGCCAATAGGAGACCCTGTTCCACAGACCAGATACTCTCCCATGGCAGATCCATTCTTTGGGCAGCAATATAGCCCCTTTTTTGTTATGGCCCAATTCTCCATCAGGGATATCAACCTGATCTTCCAGGAGCCTCTCGGACTTGGACATGGTGTGTCTTGTGGAAGCTGATGGCCAGAGGGATTTCAACACCTTCCAGATCTCCCCTCCCAACTGGAGTTGGGAGTTTTTCCTCCACAGACTCCTACATATTGTCCTCCTTTAACCTCCTTGCAGGTATTGAAGCCCTTGGCACCAATGCCTATTTCGGTTCCCACTTCTTTGGTTCCACTGGTGGACCTTATCATGGTTCCGGAGCCGACCCTTTGGTCTTTGGCTCACTCAGAGCCGAGCCATCCTCAGGATCGTGACTGGACTGCAGGCACTGTGACCCCTAGTATGCTGCTGATTTTTTCTATGGCGCCATCTACTACGATGTCCTTCAAGAATGCAACTGCAGTCCTGACATATGGGTTGTCCTGCCTCAGGCAGCCCTTCGGTCGGCCGGATTCCAAAGTCTGGGTCCGGCGTCGGCTGATGTCGCCTCTTCCCTGACGTCAGAGCGACTAGGGTACAAAAGCATCAGCCGACGCCATCTTCTTCAGTCTTTCTTGCCGCGCGGTGCCCGAAGCAGAAGCAGTTCGCAAGTGCCGGTCGGCCAGCTCCTGTGTTTTCAGATACCGAAGTCATCAAAAAGCTAAGTACCCCGTTGGGGAACCTTTTCTTGCCTCAGCCGATGTCAGATAAAACTGCAAAAGTTAATAATTGCTTGTCTTGTGGTAAACAAATACCTCAAAAGGACTTCCATTCTTACTGCCTTCCCTGCCTCGGCCCAGACCACGACGTCTCGGCCTGTGCTGCCTGTGCTTGCTTTAATAAGCGCACACTTAGGCGCTGGGCAGAATTTGCTGAAGACTTTTTTGGGGAAAATTACTCCTATATCATGCCGTCGGAACTAACGACAGCACATATTTCCAAAAAACAGAAGGACCGGGACCGACTTTCGCAGCCCGCGACTTCCACCGACACCACGCTGAAGCCTACCACGAGTGCATCGGTCTCTTCGGAGGCGGTAATTCAACTGCTCCAGGCCGACGACACCGCTTTACCGCACACTTCGTTCCCGGAGGCTACCCCGGTGCCGGTTGTTGATTTTCCTCCTGAAATCGAAGCCCAAGATTTGCCTGACACCATACCGGTGGACAAAGTTACTCCACCACGTGGGGCAGCTAGGCCTCGTGTGTCTATGTCCATCAAGGCCTACACACGTGCTAAGGCTGCCAGCCAGGCTAGGTCTCACCCTCCTAAATCTTTTTCACAGGGTCCCACTTCTGATAAACAGATCATGACTTTAGCTGCAGATCTAATTTCTTTAATCAGGGGCTCTCAGGCTCATCCAGACAGAGGTTCTCAGCCGCCTTCAGACAAAAGGCCTAGGGTTGAGCAAGCAGATACCCTTTCCTCAGATGAAGCCTCTGGTGCGTCAGGCCATTCAGATTCCCAGGAAGAATCCTTCCCGGCCTATGAGGATTCTGATGCTGATGAATCCATTCCCTCTGCCTCTCCTCCTGAGGATATTTCTTTCGGGGAAATTCTCCACTCCATGAGAGAGCATTTTTAGTGGCAGGGCCAGGATTTCTCTGACTCCAGGAAAAGGCTTCGGACTTTCCTTAAGTTACCCCAGCACAGGCCTTTAGCTATACCCACAGTGTTAGATGTATTGGATGATGTGTTCTCAGACTCCAGTACTTCTCCTGATTCTCTCCCTCCTGCTCCTGTCAAGCCAGACAGATATTACAGGGTTCCTGAAACTCATAAACATCTCTTTAAGGCCCACTCTGTGGATCTAGAAACTATTTCTCAGGGGCCCAAAGGAGTGGCCACTTCCACGGCCAAAAATCCTTTGCCCGCAGACAGGGAATCTAGGTCCCTGGAGAGGTGGGGTAAAAAAGTTTATACCTCATCCACCCTTGCCATGAGGGCACTTAACTGTCTTTTTCATATGTTTCAGTATCAGGATTTCTTGATGGATGATTTGCAGAAAAGTTAGCCTCTCCTGAGCCTTTAGATAGAAAGGCCTTGCAGGATTTGGTTCATAATACTCAGCAGGTTAGCAATCATTTTCTTCAGTGTGGTTATGATGCATTGGAAGCTTCATGTAGGGCAGCTATGACAGGTGCCGTCATACGTAGACATGCTTGGTTGAAAGAACAGACATTGCCAGATCATGTTAAAGTAAAGCTTCTAGATGCACCTCTGGAAAAAGACAAGCTATTTGGTGCTAATGCACAGGGTGTGTTGAAATCAATTGAGGAAAAGGCTAAATCAGTACAAACAGTCAAAGATTTCCTCCAGGTTCAGCCACCAAGGTTCAGTAGGAATTGGCCTTCAAAGAATTGGTCCTTTCCAGACACTGACAAGTTCCAAAGGGGAAGAAACAGGCGTGCTCGAGGTAGAGGGCAATACCGAGGCTCCTACAGGGGCCGCCAATGGCAACCAACTAATCAGAGAAGTGGCGCAGGGACTTCTACTGCTCCACAGGGACAATCACAATGACTTGACTTTGACACCGCCGACCAAGGCTCAAAGAGAAGCACCTTTAGGCGGAAAATTATCTTTATTTTCAAAAAATTGGCACGTTTTTACAAAGGACAAATGGATTTTGGACATAATAGACAAAGGTTACAGGTTCCACTTCCATACCTTACCTGCAAGACAAGGCATGCCAAAAACCTGCCACAAAATCAAAGGGCAGAGGCACTCATACAAGTTTCAAAGCTGCTACAAATCAAAGCAATAGAAAAGGTTCCTCCTCAGGAACAAGGCCAGGGATTCTACTCAAGACTGTTTCTTGTTCCAAGAAAAGAAAAGCAATGGAGACCTATACTGGACTTGTCTGCTCTAAACACTTTTCTCATTGTGCCAAAATTCAAAATGCTGACGTTACAGCAACTTCTTCCCATGCTGGGCAAGGGGTCTTGGCTGGTTACTCTGGACCTCAAGGAGGCATACCTGCATGTCCCAGTCAGACACAGCTGCAGAAGATACCTCAGATTTCTTGCAGGGTCAGAGCATTATCAATTCTCAGCATTGCCTTTTGGCTTATCTACTGCGCCCAGAGTATTCACGAAATGCCTGGCATCAGTAATTGCACATTGCAGACTTCAGGGGATACAAATATACCCTTACCTGGATGACTGCCTTATACAAGCGGACAGCAAGCAAGCCTTGATAAGAAACTTGGACTATGTCATTCACTTACTACAGGCTTTGGGATACACAGTCAACATTCAAAAATCAAGACTACTGCCATCCCAACAAATAATTTTTCTAGGAGCTAAACTGGACACAAACTCACAAATGGCCTTCCTCACAGAAGAAAAACAAGAACAATTACCAGATTACTTCAAAAGCCTAGCAAAGCACACCCAGATGACTGCAAGGAAAATCCTGCAGGCCCTGGGTTTCATGGCATCTTGCATTCTTCTGATTCCACTGGCAAGACTACACATGAGAAAACTACAATGGTACCTAAAAAGTTTATGGTCTCAACACAGCCACAACTTAGAAGCAATTATTCCACTCATTCCATGTCTACAAAAGGAATTTTTGTGGTGGGCACAAGCAAGCCAGCTAAACAAAGGCATGTTTTTCAATAAACCTCAAGCAAGCCAAACCATTACAACAGACGCCTCAGATCATGGATGGGGGGCACACATGGAGGGCAGATGCATTCAAGGGCAATGGGCACCCCGGGAATTGCATCTGCACATCAATCAAAAAGAGATGTTGGCAGTGATTCATGCAATCGAGGCCTTCGGAAAATTTCTTCAGCAAGGTCATCTGCTAATAAAGACAGACAACACCACTGTTATGTGGTACATAAACAGACAGGGAGGCACCCATTCTTACCCCCTCTGCAGACTAACAATGACTCTTTGGGAAAAGTCCCTGAAACTGAACATACAGTTGCAATCCCAGTTTGTCCCAGGCAAGGACAATGTTCTGGCGGACAGTCTAAGCAGAAACATTATGGACCCGCACAAATGGATGTTGCATCCAGACATTTTTTCACAAATAACTCATGCATGGGGAAGGCCGGACATAGATCTCTTTGCCTCACACCTCAATCATCATCTGAAGAAGTTCTGCTCAAGGACACACCATCCTCAAGCCTGGAGAATGGATGCTCTCTCCTTCAGCTGGAATTCTCTAACAATCTATGCATTCCCACCTCTACTATTAATGACCAAGGTGTTACTGAAGATCAAAGAAGAACAACCGAAAGGCATTTTGATAGCTCCAGACTGGCCAAGACAGCACTGGTATCCATTACTAAGGAGCACAACTTGCACCAAGCCGTGGCTCCTGCCTCAATGGCCTCTGCTTATAACTCAGCACAATTACAGGACTGTTCATCTCAACCTGCAAACATTGCAACTGACAGCTTGGAGGATTCCATGACTTCTCCCCATATCTCTCTCTCCAAAAAAGTTCAAGAGATCTTACTGGAAGCATGCAGGCCTTCCACCAGAAAAACTTATTCAGCCAAATGGAAGAGATTCAACATCTGGAATGCCAACAAGGGTCAGGATGCATCAGTAATGAGCATCCCACAGATACTAGAATACTTGGCAGAAATGCTTCACAATGGCCTTTCATATTCTTCCATAAAAATACACGCTTCAGCAATTTCAGCAAAATACAATTGTGATCCACCTGTGTTTTCACATCCTTTGCTAAGACAGTTTCTAAGAAGGATAAAGAATATCAAACCTCCAAGAAAGCCACCAGTGCCTACATGGGACCTCAACTTCGTCTTGGAAAAATTAACTCTTCCTCCTTTTGAGCCAGCAGCATCTTCAGAATTGCAATTTCTCTCCTGAAAAACAGTTTTCCTGTTGGCAATTACTTCAGCAAGAAGAGTCTCTGAGATACAGGCCCTCATGGCAGTACCTCCATTTCTCATTTTCCATCAGGAAAGAGTCTCTTTAAAAACCAATCCTTCATTCATGCCAAAAGTGATATCCAGGGTTTCTCTAAATCAAGCAATTCACCTGCCTACTTTCTTTCCCAATCCTCAAAATAAAGGAGAAAAGCTTCTGCACACTTTGGACATACACAGGCAATTGCGCTACTACTTGGACAGAACAAAGGCCAACAGAAAGTCTGACCAACTATTTGTAGCTTACGCTGCTGGAGTACAAGGAAAGGCAATTTCCAAACAAACAATTTCAAAATGGATTGGAAACTGCATCATATTCTGCTACTCTTTCCATGGAAAAGGTGTGCCAGCCAATATCAGGCCACACTCCACCAGAGCTACAGCCACCTCCACAGCCTTTCTAAGAGGGTGGCTACAAAGGACATTCTAGAAGCTGCTACATGGAGCTCCGTGCATACATTTTCCAAACATTACAACCTGCCTTTATATTCCAGATCCTGAGCAGGCTTTGCTTCTGCAGTCCTGCAGGGCATTTTAGCTACACCATCCTTATCTTAGATCCTACCACCCCCAGCTTGGCTATGGTATTCAACCCATATGTCAGGACTGCAGTTGCATTCTTGAAGGACATAGTACAGTTTTGTACCTACCATAAATGCAGATGTCCGATAGATATGCAACTGTAGTCAGGTTTTCCCTCCCTCCCTCTGTAATTCTCTTTTTTGGGTCCACTCCCCCTTTTTCAAATTAGCTGGGGATATCTGTTATGGTGTATCTGTTTATTACTGTTGTGCATGTCTGGAATTTTTATCCATTCTCTAAATTTAGCCTTCCTTGGAGGGCACCTGGCATCTGGGGCAAGAAACACTGAAGAAGATGGCGTCGGCTGATGCTTTTGTACCCCAGCCGCTCTGGCGTCAGGGAAGAGGCGACATCAGCCGACGCCGGACCCAGACTTTGGAATCCGGCCGACCGAAGGGCTGCCTGAGGCAGGACAACCCATATGTCAGGACTGCAGTTGCATATCTATCGGACATCTACATTTATGGTAGGTACAAAAGTGTACTGTTCCGGGAGTGTTGGCAGTACCAGGTCCTCTTGGGGCTCCTTCCTTGGGAGTGGGCCCATCGGAGCAAGGTGTGACCCTGGTTCTGAGGTTGTCCTTCTGGGTTCTGGGCTCCCATCCCTCTTTAGCTGAGCCAGCTTTCCAAGCGATGGAGAGGACCCTTGCTTCTGCAGGCAAACCATCGGCGTCCAACTGCCACATATGTCCTCCCACTGAACCACAGATGACACAGGCCCCCACATCGGGATATCGAGCACAAGAGCCTCAAGATACCCTAGCACAGGGTGCCCTCTCTTCGGATTCCTCTTCAGAACCCCCACTGAAGAGATCACATAACAGATTGTGCAAAGAGGAAGCATCTGGATTCAAAGAAGATCATGACTACGATGAAGGGGAGAGGTCCCAATGGTCACCCCCTAAGGATGTCTCCTTTGGCGACATAATGGAAATTTTAAAGCAGCGGGGAGACTGGAAGCTCACCCACCCTTCCTCTGAGGAGTCTGTATTCTTGCAGGCTTTACTTGCTCGACCCTCTTCTTCTTGGGTGACCCCTCCTACTGACGAACTAGTCTAACTCATCGTGTAGCATGTATGGAAGAGTCCTGATACTATTTAACCAATCCCCGGAGACCAGACAAAATTTTGTCCCTGCCTGAAGGAAGTCCACACTGGTCCAATGGCCTACCGGTAGAAACTATGGTGCTGGTGGTGGTGGTGGTGGTGGTGGCGGCCACTAGGAAAGAGCTCACCGAGGAGAGCCAGATTGTCCACCCCCCCCCCCCCAAACAGAGAGGCTCAGGCGGTGGACAGGTTAGGGAAGCGAGTGTTTGCCTTTTCGACCTTTGCCAGTTGGTCCTTGAATTACTTGGCATACTTTACTAGGCTTCAGAGAGACCTAATCTCGGAACTTTATGGAACCTTAGCAGGAGCAGTTTCTGATGAGGTATAGGACAAAGTTGCCTCGCAGCTTGCAACCCTGGAATCTATATCCAATTCTTCCATGCGGTTAATCCTGCACGCTACCGAAAGGGATGCTAGAACTCCGGGTTCAGGCGTTGTCATGAGACATCATGCCTGGATGTGCCTTTGTGACTTTGCGGACCATTTTGAGTCTTCCTTTCTTAATGCTCCAGTCGAAGCTTTTTCCCTTTTTGGCCCAAAATTGAAAGACACGTTAGCCAGGTGTGAAAAGGACAGCAAGACCCTGTCTGCCATGGGCATATGTTTTCCACCCCTCAACGATCCTACTGTAGGAATCAGAGGAGTGGAAAGATGTGGCACAAGAAATCCCAGGGTCCTTTCCGTGACACATGTGGCAAGTTTACTCCCTGGGGCAGAGGGGGTAGCTCATCAGGAAGACGCCCCTACAGAGGCAGAGGGGGTCTGCATAACCAGGGATCCATGGATTCTTTCTCTGGACAGCCCTACCAGTGCTCCTGAAGAGCGGCCTGATTGCTTTCCTCTGGAAGCAGCAGTCGGGGGACATTTCACTCTGCACACCCTGCCTGGCAAACAATAACCACAGATTCTTGGGTGTAGAATATAGTAGCCAGAGGTTATCACATACCCTTCAGTATTTGTCCAAAGCCATTAAGGCACATTTCCGATGTTCCACCTAGTCAAAGGGAAGCAGCAGCTCAAGAAATACGAAAGCTGTCTCAAAAAAGCGTCATCCAAGCAGTCCCACCAGACCAAATAGGATCCAGATTTTACTCAAGGTTCTTTTTAGTGCCAAAAAAGGGAGGAGACTGGAAACCAATTTTAGATATCAGCATTCTAAACAAATTTGTCAACCAAACAAAATTCCAGATGGTCACGGTTCAGTCTATCCTACCTTTTATGGGGAAAGATGATTGGATGTGCTCAATAGATCTTCAGGATGCGTATTACCACATAAAAATGGACAAATGCTCCAGAAGATTTTCTTCCCTTCTGGCTGGGAGCCAATCATTACCAATTCCAGGCACTGCTCTTTAGACTCTCTACAGCCCTCAGAGTGTTCACCAAATGTATGGCAGTGGCAACAGCTCACTTGAGACTATAAGGAATAGTTCCCCTAGTGAGGCTACACATGAGACTTCTTCAATGGCTCCTGCTAACACAGTGGTCCCCTTCGCACCATACTCTGTCCTTTCAGATCCGCATAACAAAGCGATGCAGACATGATGCAGACAGGATTTTACTTGGTGGATGAAGCCAGAAAAAGACTTAGGGAGTCACCCTTTCTCCCCATCTCAGCCCAAGGCTATAGTGACCATGACTGCTTCCCTGATAGGGTGGGGGGGGGGGCATTTTCAGGGAAAGATAGTCCAAGGCACTTGGTCAACCATGGAGCCCAACCTACATATCAGTGTTCTAGAACTGAGGGAAGTGCTTTTGGCATTGCAAGCATTCCAATCTGTCCTCCCATCAGGAACAATTGCCATCCAGTCTGACATGTCATTGGTCTGGTACATCAACAAACGAGGGGGAACCAAGTCCTACCCATTGTTTTGAGAGTGCATGAGAATTTGGCAATGGCCGGTAGCTTCCAACCGCTTTCTGATAGCAACGCACATTCCAGGGAATTCCAATGTGATTGCAGACAAACTGAGCAGATGTATCCTCCTGCCATACAAGTGGTCCCTCAATTCAACCATAGCGGCGAAGATCTTCAGCCTCTGGGGCCAGCCTTGTTGTGACCTATTCGCCTCTCCAGCAAATCACAAATGCAGCAGCTACTTTGCCCTAATTCCCCTGCAGGGGGCGTCCCCGAGGGATGATGTAATACACGATTGGCCCACGGAACTCCTGTATGCTTTCCCTTCCCCTGATCCCTCAGTTTCAAGAAGGCTCTTCGGCTTGGAAGCAGAGTAATCATCATTGCACCGTACTGGCCCCAACAAATCTGTTTCCCTTCCTCTGGCCTCAACTAGTATGCCAACCATGGATTCTGGATCCAACTCCGGAATTAATCTCACACCCACAGGGGTTGATTCACCCAAACCATTTCCAGTCTCAAGCTGACAGCTTGGTGTCTCCACTTCCAGTAATTGTCAGGCAGAATAACCTTACCTGCCCAGTACGTAACATTCTTCTGGCTTCACATAAACCATCCACCAGGAAAATCTATCTTAGCAAGTGGAAGAGATTCCTTATTTGGTCCTGACAGAGAGAACTAGAACCTTGCTCAGCTCCTGTTAGTGTGGTTTTGGATTATTTGTCAGGCCTTCTTCATTCAGGATCAGCAGCCTCCACCATTAGAGTACATTTGGCTGCTATCTCAAACTTCCATAATTGATTCTAAGACTCATCCTTAATCTCCCATCGTCTTTGAAAAACCTGCTTGAAAGGGGTCTCGCATATCAGACCACCATTCAAAGAACTGATTGAACCTAACACTAGTACTGCAATCCCTGACGCAAGCACCTTTTGAACCTGTTGCCATTTGCAATGTAAAGTTCTTTTCCTGGAAATCCCTATTTTTAGTAGCCATCACCTCAGCAAGATGCATATCTGAGCTTCAGGCCTTGTGCATAAAGTACCCTTATTTGGTCTTATATAAGAACAGAGTATCACTCCAGACTAACCCTTCTTTCCTGCCTAAAATTATCTCAGAATTGACAATTAACCAGACCATTGACCTACCAGTCTTTTTTCCAAACCACTCAAACAAAGGAGAATACTACCTTCATTTGCTGGATGTACATACACAATTACGATTTTATCTGGACAAAACTAAATCAGTACGTAAATCAGACCAGTTTGTTTTCCTGTTCAGGTCCTAAATTTGGAAACTCTGTTTCTAAAGTGATCTTATCTAAGTGGTTGAGAAATTGCATATGTTTTGTCTACCAATGAAATCAAATTCCTGTAACGAACAAAGTCAATGCACACTCCACCAGATCAATGGTGACTTTTGTAGCCTTTCACTCAAGGACTTCAATGGATGATATCTGTGTGGCTGCAACTTGGGCTGCCCCTCATACCTTTATCACTCATTACAAATTGGATTTGGTCTCCAGGGGGAGAACATCCTTTGGTTCAGTGGTACTCAGGAACATCCTTCATAAGGGCCCCCCAGGACATAAAGTAACTAGGGACTTTGTCCCATCAATAAGGAATGAATGAAGATTAACAACGTCAGATAAAGAAGTTATGTTTTACCATAACGTTCCATCTGTGTTGTTCATCTTCATTCATTCATTACGTCCCACCCTCCTTCCCCCTCCAAGGGGGCTCCTGGAGGTCTGGATTTGTCCAAATCCTGCATTAGGGGATCTGCTCAGAAAAAGTCTCTGCTTTCTTTATTACAGGCAAACTTGATCTGAGATAACAGGGAGACGGGCACTATGGGTAAAGCTTAGCTCAAGTGTTTTTTGGCTGACATGTGCTTGTTATAAGGCTGATTCGGTTACGAGGATGGAACCAACACCCCATCAGTAATGAATGAATGAAGATGAACAACACAGATGAAATATTATGGTAAGAACATAACTTCTTTTTCTCAACCCTCATCTCTTTTTCCACAGGCATAAACCTAATCTTCTTAAATGCTATTTTCATATCCTTTTATTGTATACATTTTTATTCATGCTTCCCTTCAAAATTAAACCATAAACAAGATAATTTCCATATAGAATCATTTCCATGTACAATTTCTCAAAGAAATATATTTTTTTAATTTTTTACTAGCTTTCCTGCAGAATCTCTGTACTGTTTTGTATTCTGTAAATATATGCACCAATGTCTGTTCCACTAAGATGTATTTCATTTTCTTTCTTCTGCACATTTATACTTCATGGAGGCCTTGATCGGTAACCTGTTTAAAGTCAAATTTCAAAAGACTTGTACCCGTTCTAATATTTTCTTAAATGTATCTAATCCATCTTTTACTGCTGATCTACTACTTTTTGAAAGGGTCTATATAAGAACATCGAAGTTTTAAAACTTCGAATGTTCTAATATCGACCAGTTTTGAGCAAACGCTGAAAACAGCAAAGCTGTAGAACACCAAATTCTTTCCTAGGGAAAGAATTCGGTTGGCCGGTTCTGTGGCTTCACTATTTTCTGCGCTGTGGTGGAAATTTACGGGTCAGGTTCAGGTAAGTGTGCGATTGTGTGGTTGTTAGGATTAGGGTGTGGTTTAAGTGAGTTAGGGTTAGGGCGCGGGTTAGGTGAAGTAGGGTTAGGGGCGGGTTAAGTGAGTTAGGGTTTGGGTGCGGGTTATGTGAGTGTGTGATAGTGACGGACCTTAGGGTTAGGGTTTGGGTTAAGGTAAGTGGATAGATAGTAGTGTATGTATAGTTTAGTGCAGGGTTAGTTGTAGGATTATAAGTCTATGTGTGTGTGTATTGATGTTTTTTAGGTGTGCTTGTGTTGTGTGTATGTGTTTCGGAATAGCAAATTTTTTCCCAAGGAAAACATTTGCTGTTCTGAATTTTCGATATTATGTGGTTTAGATATTTTAGGTTCGATGAAATAGCGTTCGCTATTTTCATCTTTCGATAGCGTGATATAAACGGTTTTGAAATAATCAGTGGTGAATTTACCATATATTCTAACTTCAGTGTTATATACCATGTTTTTCTATCTTCAGGAGTTTGTTGAAAATGCAACTTCTGTATTTGAATCATACTCCAGTATTGTTTTATATGTCCCTTACCATACTTATCTTATTCTAACCATAGAATACCTCTCTTTATGGGATTACTAACAGATATATACTGTTGTTATACAATTCATTTTCTGTAAAACTGTAGAATTGCCTAAATAAATGTAACCTAACTTAACCTAAACATTTTCCAGAAATTGTTCATTACCTTAATATTATCTAATGTATCAACCGTTTTTCTTAATCATCCTTTTCTCCATACTTTATCCTCTAAATAATCAGTTTCAGCCGGATTAAAATATACTCCACCAGTCATGACACAATCACCTGTTCCTCTGCTCTTATTTTTATTAAGTGTTAATCCTACATTACTTAAATTGCCCTCCACTTCTGATATCGCCTTTATCAATATTTTATTCCTACTTACTAATATTTTTTCATCTGTGTATATCAAGGCTGTTGGCAAACAAAATCTCCATTCTCTATTCCCCTCACTTTATTTCCTACACAGATTCTTTTAAATTAATACTACTATTCTGCACTATAGCATTTATTACAAGTGTAAATGATGTCCTACTTAAGGGACATCCTCTCTTTACCCTACTACATACCTTCAGTCAAACGAATCAAGTATTATGTAATGACCTTTGCCAGTGTTTTGTCATATAGAAATTTCATTAACCTTATTATGGTATTTCATATTCCATAAGCTTTCAAAATGTTCCACAGAGGTCCATGATTAACCATGTCATACACTCAGTATCTCCTGCAACCATCTGACCTTCCTTCCTTTAGCATTACTATATCTTCTACTATTTTTTTACTATTTGTAATACATCATTCACTTTACTTTCTTATATCCCCTACACATTTAAAAAGTGGGTTAATGATGATGGCGACAACATTTTTCAACAAAATATTTTCAAAAACAGTATTAAAACTCTACTCTACAATTTTCATTGATTCATTTTGTAGTCACAATTACACAGCATTAAAGAGTGGCAATAATTACTTAACCATTAATTTAAAAATCATAATTTAATTCCCCCTGTAGAACTCTCATCTTTCACAACATTCAGTACAGTATTATATTCTTGCATCGTAATTCCCTTTTCCAAAGTTTTTCTCCCCTTCAAACAACTTTATAACTTTCAATTCTACTTTTTCACTTTTACTTCTTTGTACATGTTTTGTAAAACTTCATATACGATCAGGCTAATGCCTTTCTGGTTCTTTTGTACCTCCCTTTCAGAATCTGAGTCTTTCAATTCTGTATTTCTTATTATGTACTAACTTAGCTAAAAATGAAAAACAGAGCATAATGAATTAGTCCATATAAAATCACTTTAGCTAGCAGATCTAGGAATTTCTCTCTGTCTCTCTGTCTGTGAGGGAGGAATGTAGACACCTTGTTGAAGTTTCAAGAAGTGCATTTGGTTAAGTAGGTAGATGGTTGAATGTTCAATACAATGTCTGATAATGCAGATGCCAGTATTTTCAAGTGTTAGGAGGGTTTCTAGGGAGGACAATTTCATACTGATCCTTCTAGCTTTGAGTAATACTACATTTATACTGCCCTGATTTGGTTTGGCTAGGTTAGTATGGAACAGAATTTGCTTTGTGAAAGCTATGAGTATGACTGCTGCTAAGCACAAAAAAACTCTGATTTTTATCAAAAATTAGAGAAATTCCACTTTCTGTGAGATATAGCAATCTCATAATAAATTACATTAAGTAAGGGGGTGCATGTTTGACTGCTGGTATAATTTTTATAGTTGTTTGCATTCGTAATTACTTTTTGTGGGCAAGACTTTTAGAACATTTAGAGCTCATATCAAAGAAAATCATTTAGAGTTTTATTAATAAAAACACTAATAGTTTTGCAAGGCATGTTGGAAGTAGGAGTGATGAGCATTGACACAGTTCTACATTTTTTTAAGTTTTTTTTTTTAAATTAGACATGTTGCAGTCTGATGTTTTGTAAGAATTTGAAAATATACTCCTGCTCAAAGACCACCAGTGTTAGTTTAGGTGAGCTTTTTTCTTTAAAATCCAAATTAAATAGCTGAAGAGGCAAGTCATTGTCAGTAACTAATGTACAGATATTTATCCTGACTGATTAGCAGTTGTTCAACAGCCTCAAGGATAATTCTAACTGCTATCTTGAAGAGTTTAGAAATGAATTAAACAAGCTCCTTTCCCCACGTAAGGTGATAATCTCAAATCTTTCTTCCAACAGTACCTTCAGGAGTTTGCTAAAAATGAAAAGCTGTGTCATACCTTAAGGAACCTATCACAGCCACAGATCCTGCCTCCTGATCTTAATTTATTGACATTGTTCTTCCTTTACACAGTCAGAGGACATCAGATCAAAAACTGCTTCTATATAGCATGTCCTGGGGTTCTTCAGCAGTAGATATAATAACATTCAGTTTGTCTAATCTTGTTGCTTCTGCTTGGCATAGCCACTACCAGTCCTGATCAATATAAAATTGAATAAATGTCATTAAACTATGGAAAAAGACTCTAATACTCTATCTTCTAAGGATCTTCCAGCAGTTGCATATGACTATGTATTTATTAACGGTCTTCTCACTTATAAAATGCATGACATTAAACTTACCTGTGGAACTGATACTGCCTTGCTAGTAGTCAGTGAATGTACTCAGACTGAACTCATTGCTTGTATAGTGTTTCTTGACCAGTCATAAGCATTCAGTACACAGGAAACAGTCATCACCTTATCACCAGGTTGCAGAAGCTTGGTGTTGAAGTACCAAATTTGGAAGGGTTTCAAGCTATCTACAGGACAAAAGGTAGTCCGTTAGATGAGAACACCATTTCCCATCAGTAATAAAAATTCTTGCTGAAGTACTGCAGGTCACTCTAAATGCACTTTCTATTAGTAATACCTAGCAACATAAAGTAGAGGTATTGTTGTCACGCTTCTTGTGCAGTGCGCAAATAACCTCTCTTTTGTGTCATCCGTATCGTTACAATGTGCCCAAACTGTCCTTCAAAACAGCCTCCACTAAGCAGCTTCTTGAATATCATCAAGTCTTTATCGGAAAAACTCAGAATTTAAGTGCATGTTGTTTGCAATTAAAATGGCACTTTATGAAATAAGTGGTTGTGTAAAAATCCAGACTTGTGATGGAATTCTTATCCAAATGCTGGGCAGCAACAAGTATCTAGCTGTCATTCTGAATCATGTTCACGTGTTCCGTCTCTGGGTTCAGAAATCTGTTAAAAAGAATATCATTTTACTTGAAGAGCAGTTAGTAATAGTGATCTACTACTCCTCCACTTCCTGTATTCAGCTAATCTCCTAAAAAAATATCCATTCGTTATAGTCAACATCTGTTAACCACAGAATAGTGAAATTTGCAATGGCTAGATTTCCAAGTCGAGTCCATAGTTAAACATCATCAGCAAAACCATTTAACCTAAGCCCAGTGAACTTAATGTACAGCAAGTGCAGCTCATCAACCCCCCCCCAAAAAAAAGTTTTGCAAGAAGGTTAGCCACATCTACACCCCCACAACTCTCTATATGCTGTGGCCCCCTTAACTATGTGTGTAATGAAAACATTTCCTTAACTCACAGAACGTAAATCTCATATGTAACAGTACAAGACCAGTCAATATAATTAGAGTCGACTAATAAGGATTGATAAAATATGAGATAACCAGTGCTGCATTAACTAATAACAGTGCTTCTTTCCTGAGGCTTACCATTATACCTGTCATAGTGCTGTGAGAAGTAGGAAGCAAACAACATTAACAAATCTCACGAGAAACCAAAGTAAAATTGGTTAATATCGCTCATACCCTGAGGACTGTTTTTGTGCTACTGTTACTTTATTAGCATCTCTGTGATGATTGCTCTGGCTGATGTATTTCTCTTAACTAGAACTGTACTGTAGCTTGTATTTCTTACATTACTTGTATTTTTATTTTTTAATGCCCATAAAATGTCATTTGGATCAATCAGCCTACCTGGTTGATAGTTGGACAGGTAATTAAATTAAATTCCCTTTTCCTGACCAATATAATGTTTATAATAATATCTAGAAATCTGTCAAATCTCACAACACTTCTTAGCTAGCTTAGGAGATGCTTACATTGCTACATTATCTTAAATTTGAAGAGTTTGCACAGAATTCAGTGAAACAGCTGAAAATTATTTTTGTGTATTTTTAACTATGATGAGTTATAGTTGGATTACAGAGTAACAAAATATTACAATATGCTTTATGCGTTTTTGTCACTTTTGGCATGTGCTTCAGCAGTTTTATTACTTCTGTATGGTGTTAGTGTGGCTGTTTATCCTGATTCTTACATACCTTTTTATTATAAATAAAATCAGATGCAAAGAAAAAAAGCAAAAGCTCTGGTTCTGTCTGAAGTTTTTGTTGAA
The DNA here is from genome assembly GCF_019279795.1 of Protopterus annectens. NCBI lineage: Eukaryota > Metazoa > Chordata > Ceratodontiformes > Protopteridae > Protopterus > Protopterus annectens. The sequence goes on from NC_056748.1 coordinate 600,612,385, forward strand.
TGATTGCTGGGGATGAACAGTCTGCCTGCTATACTCAAATGGTGCTTAATTTTTTTTTAACCTTATTTAGATGTGTCTGGCAATGCAGATTATTGATATCAGAAGTTACTAAAAGTTTTATCTTATTGTTCTGGGTTTAGTTCCCTTAAATCTCCACTTCCAAACCGTGTGACTGCCAGTCACCAAGTCACTTAACCTACATAAATAATTTCCTTGTTTTACATAGCCTCGAATACTTATCAGCTGCTAATTGTTATGATACTTTATTGTGAACAGGCATTTTGGTCTGAAATTTTTAGGAAAGAAAGGGTTTGACTTCAGATGCATCTTTTCTTGCTTTGGCAAAAAAATGAGTAATAATATGAATCCTTTGCAGCAGGGAACACAGTCACCTGTTAAGCATAGGGCTTAACCTCATCCAGAAGCGTGCAATCCAGTCTATTAAAGTCACAGCTGTGGGTTTACTATCTACTGCTGAACCATAAGCACAGGAAATTATGGCAGTCACAGGGCACAGATCAGACGTTAGCTTGTCCAAGTGTGGGTCACCAACACTAAACATGTAACAGCATCAGGAAGAAATACAGTACTGGGAAACATAATTTTCTACCTCATAAACTCCATATTCTGCAGCTGTATTCAAGACATAACTTTAAAAATGTAAATAAGATTTTTTCAATTAGTTTTATTTGTGTATCCGTCATTTATGATTTGTATATCTGAACAAAAGCTGTGTTCATTTGGAAAAGTTCTGTTTCTTGCCATAGTAAAGTTATAAAGATTGCAAGTTAAGAAATTATATAATCACAACACAACACATTGTTAAACAGGTAATGCATTACAGTATGTAAGATTTTTTTAATCAGATGTTTTTAGCAAAGGCTTAATGATTATTGTACATGAAACCATTATCACAGATAGCATGTTTCCAAATTATCTAGTCCAAGTGAGCACAGTAGGTAGACTTAAGACACTACATTGCAGTCATCCATTAAGGAAGAAAGGATGCATAACATAGTGAGCCTCCATTTAGGATCACCTATACTAGCATAAAAATGTAGTCTAGTAGCTGTATGTGCTCCTTGCATACCACAGAAAGGTTAAAAAGTGTACCTGCAGCTTGGCAGCATCACCCCCGACTATATCCTTGTATTCTTCTTAGCACTTCAAGGTGTTTTTTGGGTCTATATCACTACAACAAAGTGACACTTTAACGAACAGCATTTCATCAGAAATGCTGTTCATCTAATTCTGCTCGTGAGGGGAGCTGTGCCCCCCGCTAATTATATATACCAACTCTGAGATTGCACTACAGTGGGGAAAGGGCAAATGTCCCGATCCTCACTGTACCACGATCTCAGTATTAACAGTACAACGAATGGCATGTTCGATGTAAGTGCACTGAAAATGCCGTTTGCTGAAATGATTTTTTCTGAACTGATAGGGACGTAGGTTTTTTTGTTAGAATCTCTCTAAAGCAATATATGACAGTTCTGCCACTTAATTTGCCATATGGCATTCTGATGAGTGGAGTAAGCTAGGAGCTTTTCGATTCTCATCATCTATTCTAAGTTGTGCACCAAATGTCCTAGAAGAGTATGTGTGTGGGTGTATGTGTGTGTGTGTGTGTGTGTGTGTGTGTGTGTGTGTGTGTGTGTGTGTGTGTATATATATATATATATATATATATATATATATATATATATATATATATAAAGTGTGTGCACATCCACATGTACCCTTGTGCACACACATGGTGATTGGGGGTGGAGGAATCTATGCTGAAAAATATTATGACCCTAATTATTAACATGGCTATGTTTAACCAAATCTTAATTATTTCCATTACTTCTATTATATCCAGCCAGAAATAGTTATCTCATGATACCTGAAGTATTACAAATCAAGCTGACATTTTATGAGAATTTCATACAGCAATTCTGTACTTTCTTGCAGTTGAATAGCACAGAAGCTGTTCCTGCAATTTCCTTGTCAGACTGCCAGCATCTAAATGCCTTCAGCACTCTACTCTTCCCTGAAACATGGAAGGGGAAATACCTCCTCAGAAGGATCTTTAAGAAAGCAAGAACATTTTTGTCATTCTTAAACCTTCCTGCATCTGAGTATACCCATGGACCCACATCATGTTCAGTAAATTAAATCCCAACAAAACCAAAATTATAGTCTTCAGTATCAAAAAACCCAAACGTTCCATGCCCCCTCGCTCTATCACCTCAGCAAATGGAACCAAGATAGTCCCACAAACCATACTAAACTTTTAGGTGTTACCATAGATGATAACCTCACATTTCATATACATATTGCACAAACTATCAAAAAAATCCATATCAAACTATGCACCCCTATACAGGGCCAAACCATACCTAACTCCCAATGCCAGGCTAGCCACTGCTCGCACACACCTGCTATCTACCCTCTTGTATGGTTCTGTCATATTCACAAACCTTTGAAAATCGGGCCTCAGCAACCTCGAATCATGCTAAGATGTAAGATTGCTAAATATGCCACTAGTCATCCACACAGATCTCACCACTGTGGAGCTCTCTCACAGTTAAACTGGCTAGAGTTCCCCAAACTTTTATCACTTAATCAGCTAACCTTAGCCAACAAAATAATCTTATCACCCCAGCAACTGCCCTGCAATCTCCTACTTAGTCCAACCTAGTAATAATCTTAGATCTCTCAGATCTTCTAACAAACTTTTACTCAAGGTTTCCAACTTCCACAGCTATCATGGTGACTCCCTCTATTCACACAAAATAGCCAAACATTCTTCCATAGACAACAGCAAAAAACCCTATCCAGAATCAGTTCAAATCTCTGCTAAAGGAACACCTGACTAATCATTGGCTGTGCTCTTGTCACTCTCCAGGTTAATCATAAACCCTCTTCAATTACTGTTCTCATCATAACGTCTATTCCCTGTTGTCCTAATTTGTCTTGGTATATACATTATCCCAGTACTTGTATTGTGCGATTGCTTGTTTTGTACTATTGCTTGTATTGATGTTCATTGTGTTTCACTGTTGCAGTCATTACAATTGGGTTATCCTGCTGGCAGGTTACCTGCAGTCGGCCTGAATTCCAAAGTCTAGGTCCGGCGTCGGTTGCTGTCGCCTCCTCCCTGACGTCAGTACGCCATGGGTATAAAAGATGCAGCCGACGCCATTTTCTTCAGTCTTTCTTGCTGCGCGGTGCCCGAAGCAAAAGCAGTTCGCAAGTGCCGGTCGGCCGACTCCTGAGATTTTCCGTTTCGAATTTCAGATCCGAAGTCTTCATTAAAAGCTAAGTACCCCGTTGGGGAAACTTTTTTCTTGCTCCAGACCGATGTCAGAAAAAGTTAATAATTGTATTTCTTGTGGGAAGAAAGTACCTCATAAGGATTTTCATTCTTACTGCATTCCTTGCCTAGGCCCCGACCACGACGTTGCTAGTTGTCAGTTTTGTGCTAGATTTAACCAACGCACTATTAAGTGTCGGTACAATTTTGCATTTCATTACTTTGGCAGAAGATTTAATTATATAATGCCGTCGGAACAGCCGACTACCGGAATTTACAAAAAACGCAAGGAAAAAGAGAAGGACAGACATCCGAGGTCCAAAACCGACGACGAGGCTTCTTCTAGGCCAGTCACCGGTTCTCAGTGAGGCACTTTCACAGCCCCTGACGACTGCTACTTTAGAGTTGCAGGCCGATACCGTCTCCCACGTCGCGTCAACCAGGCCTACAGAAACTCAAGGTATTGGACCTTCGGAAACCATTCCCTCAGATGGGTCCGGAGCTGCTGAGCAGGCATCGGCTTCTGAGAGTGTTTTCAGACCTACACAATTATATGTTAAAACTACTTCAGCTACAAAGGCAAAGACTAAAGCAGCTTTAAAGACAAAGAAACAAGTACAACAGCCCCATGGACAGGCCTCTATGCTTAAAAAACAGATGCTCAAAATGGCCGAAGACCTAATTACTTTGATCAGGAGTTCTCATCGCCCTCCTGACAAGAGGCCTAGGCAAGAGGTGTAGAATATGAATCTTCAGATCAGGTTTCCATTTCATCTGATTCCTCTTCTGATCAGGAATGCTCTCTTCCTCCGTATGAGGATTCTGATGCAGAAGAATCTATCCCCTCAGCTTCTCCACCTGAGGATTATTCCTTTGGGGAAACACTGCATACCATGAGGGAGCATTTCCACTGGGACAGCCAAGATTATTCAGAATCTAAGAAAAGGCTCACAGACTTTCTTTTACTGCCTCAGCACAGACCCCTGGCTATTCCACCTGTACTAGACATTGTAGATGATGTATTTTCAGAGTCCAGTCTGACTCCAGACTACCTACCTCCAGCTCCTGTTAAGCCAGACAGATACTACAGGGTCCCAGACTCCCACAAATTTCTTTTTAAAAACCCTGCTGCTGACCCAGAAACTATCTCACAGGGTCCCAAGGGGGTCAAGGCTTCCACTGCAAAAACCCTACCCCCTCTGACAGATTCCAGGGCTCTGGACAGATGAAGAAAAAAGATTTACACTTCTGCTACCTTGGCTATAAGGGCTTTACATTGTCAGTTTCACATGCTTAAATATCAGCAATACCTTATGTCACTGCTTAAACAGAAAATGTTGACAAATTCTGAATGTGCAGAAAACAAAGAAATGCAGGATTTATTGCATGCAGCTGAACAAGGTGGAAAGCATACTTTACAATGTGGTTTTGACTCTTTGGAGGCCTCCTGCAGAGCCACTGTTACGGGGTCTGTCATTAGGAGGCAGTCTTGGTTAAAGGAACAGAATCTGCCTGATCATGTTAAAGCAAAATTATTAGATGCTCCATTACAGCATGATCCCTTGTTTGGTGTTAAAGCAGAAGTGTTGAAGAAAATGGAGGACAAAGCCAAATCTATGCAAACAATCAAGGATTTCTTATAGGTACAGCCTCCAGGATTTAACAGAGACTGGCCTACAAAGAATTGTTCCTTTCCAGTGTCTGACAGGCCACAAAGAGGCAGATACAGACGCCCTAGAGGCAGATCCCAGCCCCAAGGCTCATACAGGTCTAAACAATGGGGTGCTAATACCTCCAAAAGCAGAGAAGACAAATCACAGCCATACAGAAAGCAGTCCCAATGACTTCCCCCTGCCAGCGCCAAGCACTTCTCTTCTGGCAGCTCCTGTTAGGGGGAAAACTAGCACTTTTTTCTCAAAACTGGCACCTAATCACCCAGGACAAATGGGTCTTGAACATAGTGTCACAAGGTTAGAGGTTCCACTTTCACACCATGCCAAGGGCAAACGGTATGCCGGACCTGCCGAAAAATCAATGGGCAGAGGCACAAAAACAAGTTTCATCCCGCATGGACATGAGGGCCATTCAGCAAGTACCACAACAAGAGCAGGGACAAGGATTTTACTCAAGACTTTTCTTGGTGCCCAGAAAGGACAAAGCCTGGAGGCCAGTACTGGACCTATCTATTCTAAACACATATCTGGATATTCCAAAATTCAAAATGTTGACTCTGCAGCAGCTTCTGCCCATGCTGGGCAAGAAGGCTTGGCTTGTAACTTTAGACCTGAAAGAGGCATACCTGCATGTTCCAATCAGACAATCATGCAGAAGATACCTCAGATTCATAGCTGGCTCAATGCACTACCAATTCTCTGCACTGCCCTTTGGCTTATCTACTGCGCCCAGGGTCTTCACAAAATGCCTGGCACCAGTAATTGTTTTTTGCAGACAAAGAGGAATACAAATATATCCTTACCTGGACGACTGCTTTATTCAAGTAGAGAACAAGGACATACTACTACAGCGTCTGGCGTTTGTAAAAAGATTATTAACATGCCTAGGGTACACAGTAAACGAAAAGATATCAAAACTTGCGCTCTCTCAAGAGATAATATTCCTGGGTGCAAGCTTAAATACAACTGCCCAGATGGCTTATCTCATGCCAGACAAACAAAGGCAACTGACTACTTATTTCAAAAAGTTGGCAACAAACACCCATTTAACTGCAAGAAAAAATCTGCAGGCTTTGGGCTTCATGGCATCCTGCATTCTGATAATTCCATATGCAAGACTGCATATGAGGAAATTACAATGGTATCTAAAAAGTGTTTGGACTCAACATTGCCACAGCCTGGAAACAATAATTTCACTCATTCCCTGCCTGCAACAGGAGTTTCGATGGTGGGCAAAGGCCTGTCACTACAACAAGGGGCAGCCATTCACCATACCCCCAGCCAGGCAGACATTGACAACAGATGCATCGGATTATGCCTGGGGGGCCCACATGGCAGGAAGATGTATTCAGGGCTCATGGACACCAAATGCATCTACATATCAACCAAAAAGAGATGCTAGCTGTTCAAAATTCCCTGACAGCCTTCAAGGACCTACTTCATCCAGGACAACTACTAATAAGGACGGACAATACTACAGTTATGTAGTACATAAACAAGCAGGGAGGCACACATTCCTCCCCCCTTTGCAGATTAGCCATGACTTTGTGGGACACAGCATTGACTTACAAGGTACATCTGCAAGCACAATTCCTGCCAGGAAGGATAAATACTCTGGCAGACGAACTAAGCAGAAAACTCATGGATCCCCACGAGTGGAAATTGGATCCACAAGTCTTCAACATGATAACAAGGAATTGGGGATGCCCGGATATAGATCTATTTGCCTCCCCTCACAACTGCCAACTACAGAGATTCTGCACAAGGACTTATCACAAGCAAGCATGGAAAGTGGATGCTTTATCTTTCAGCTGGAAAAACTTAACAGTATATGCCTTTCCCCTACTGCCTCTCCTCCCCAGGGTACTCCCAAAGATCAGACAAGAGAAGCCAAAAATAATATTGATTGCCCCAGACTGGCCCCACCAGCACTGGTATCCAATCCTCAGGAACTTGACTCAGTGCCCAGCATGGGCATTGCCTCAAATTCCTCACTTACTGACCCAACAAAACAATCAGATCCTACACAGCCAACTCAGGACCTTAAATCTGGCAGCATGGCGGATAATGTAGCTTTTCAAAACACGCCTCTCACTAAAGCGGTGATGGATGTTATTTTGGAGGCCAGGAGGCCCAGTACAAGAAAATCTTATGCAGAAAAATGGAAGAGATTCTGTGCTTGGAACCAGGCACAAGGCATTAACATGACTTAAATATCCCTCGGATTTTACAATACTTAACTGAGATGTTGGACAAAGGCCTATCCTTTTCATCAATTAAGATTCATGCCTCTGCCATTTCAGCTCATTACAATACAGAGCCACCTATTTTTTCTCATCCTTTATTAAGGCAGTACCTCAGAGGAGCCAAAAACATACGGCCTCCAAGGAGACCACCAATACCTGCATAGGACCTCAATTATGTCTTAGAAAAACTCACTGTGTCTCCTTTTGAGCCAGCCGCTACAGCTGACATAAAATTTTTATCCTGGAAAACAGCTCTGCTCCTAGCAATAACCTCTGCAAGACGAGTCTCAGAGCTACAGGCACTCATGGCTGTGGAACCTTTTATCATTTTTCATCCAGATAGGGTTTCTCTAAGGACAAACCCTACATTTATGCCTAAGGTAGTGTCCAGTGTGGCCCTCAACCAAACTATTCATTTGCCTACCTTTTATCGAAAACCCGCAGAATAAGGGTGAGAAACTTCTGCATTCTTTGGACATACACAGACAACTGCGCTTCTACTTGGACAGAACCAAAGCTTTCAGAAAGACTGAGCAATTACTGGTAGCATATGCTGCAGGATCACAAGGAAAGCCTATCTCAAAGCAGACTATTTCCAAGAGGATAGGTCACTGCATTCGTTTATGCTACTCTCAACATGGCAAATCAATGCCTAAGGGCATTAGGCCACATTTAACCAGAGCAGCAGCCGCTTCAGCAGCCTTCCTCAGAGGAGTGCCAACCAAAGACATTTTAGAGGATGCAACCTGGAGTTCAGTGCATACTTTTACAAAGCACTACCACTTACCACTCTACTCCAAATTCAGGGCAGGCTTTGCCACTGCAGTCCTGCAGGGCCTCATAGCCGCTCCTAATTCTATTTAGTTCCAGCCTCCCAACCTTAGCTTTGGGATTCAACCCAATTGTAATGACTGCAACAGTGAAACACGATGAACATAGTACAGTTGTGTACTTACCATAAATGTAGATGTTCAAGTGTATTCACTGTTGCAATCCAGGTTACCCACCCACCATCCCCCTTTTCTTTGCTGGACCATATCTGTACTTCACTATTCTTTACAGCCTATGTGGTGTATTTGCTTGTAGATGAAGGAAACTTGTTACTTGTGGCATGCATGCTTTATAGGCATATTTTTAGCCTACCCTTTTGGGGGTACCTGACATCTGGAGCAAGAAAAACTGAAGAAAATGGCTTCGGTTGCATCTTTTATACCCCTGGCGCACTGACGTCAGGGAGGAGGCAACGGCAACCGTCGCCGGACCTAGACTTTGGAATTCAGGCCGACTGCGGGTAGCCTGCCAGCAGGATAACCCAATTGTAATGACTGCAACAGTGAATACACTCAAACATCTACGTTTATGGTAGGTACACAACTGTATTTTCTATATATTGTACTCTACTATTGCCTTTATTGTACTCTGTTGCAAGACTTGTTGTTTTGTACTACTGTGGAGCTTTTCTCCCCAGGTATCCACTGAAAACTGGCCCCTGGCCCAGTCGGACATTACCCAATAAACAAATGTAATAAATAAAAATAAAAAATAAATTCATAGCCCAGGTCTTTCTTCCACTTCTTTCTGTTATTATCATTGCTTTATTTTGATCATGCACTTGCTCCTCTGTACAAAAGCCACATCTGTCATTTTCTTTCATTATAGGTTCATAGGTTGGTACTAGGCCATCAGCCCTAGGGCCTGTACAAGCCTAGCCATAACAATTTCTTGGCTATTTCTTCCCACACTATTTACTTCCCTGGACCCCTGTCTAGAAGAGCGACTGACGTCATCCCCGGGGTGAATTTCCTTTCTCCCATCCAATTGTCAAGGTTCCTTTTGAAGAGAACCAAAGAGGCACTCTGCTTGACATGTATGGGTAATCTATTCCAGAGTCTCTGGGTCAGGAACCTATCCCTCCAGCATGTTTTGTTTATTGTGATGACAAGGTTTAGATCCCTGGAGCATGTGGCTCTGAGGGATTGGGATTTCTTTAAGTGTAGCATGTCCAACAGCTCTGGGTTTGACATGGCCTTGTATGTTAAGCAGAGATCGCCTCTGAGTAGACTATATGCAACAGAGTATAGCTGGAGTTTTTTAAGGCGGTCAGCGTAGGGCATCTGCTTTAGGCCTGTGATTCTTTTAGTGAGGTATTTCTGTGGCCTTTCCAGTTATTTAGCAGTGGGTTTGAAGTATAGTTTTAATCTGGTTGTTTATCTTCTTAAAAAGAGAAGTCATAGCAGGGCCTCATTTGCAAAATCTTGCAGTAGTTATGCGTGTTCAGATAACTTTCATAGAGTCTGTTCATACGTTATCCCATTATAGTCACCTGTCTGTAAGAGATGGTCAGCCTTCCTTGTACAATACTTTTCCAAGTCATTCCAGATCATAGACTTACAAGTGGTGTGATGGCCAACCTTCCCTGTACTATTATTTTCCAAATCATTCCAGATCACGGACTTTCCTTCAACTTTCTATTTCTACACTTCCCAAAATGTTTTGTACTTTGTTCGAGGACAAGCAAGATTCACACCCCATTGCTTACCAAATAGGAGTGTCATTACTCCCTAACAAGCCCCAGTGGATGCACAGACAACTGCAGGGAGTTTCCCATTTAATTTAAACCTTGGCTGTAAGAAATCTTTAATATCATCATCTCTACACACCTCTTTTCAAAGTGGACCCATTTTGGGTAGTTCAATTACCCTTTCAGCACTCAACCCAGTGTTTGGGAGCACTAATAAATAAATTCTACCACCTCAGGTTTGGTAAACCCAGACAGTATTTTTTGCTAGGCTCTTGTAGTTTTGTCTTGAGAGAGAGGGCTCCCTGTACTTTCTGTGCATACAGAGAGATGGTGGATATATTTGTTTTCTAGTGATGTGGATAGTACAGCAGCAATGTTAGCCTCTTTTCCCAGGGTTGTCCAAATCTAAGGCCTTCCATCTTGAAATTCTCCTTTTAACCAACTCAGCAGTAGCTTAAATAACCTGGCAAGTGTTACTCAACCCTTTTAGGTACTTTCCCATCATCAGATACTTAAAGGATAACCCAGCTTCTGCAGGACCATGTTTTGGAGTAACTTATGGACAGCATAGCTTATTCACTGGGGCAAAGTCAGTTTTAATGACATAACTTCTGAGCCTAGAGAGATGCCCACATGGCTGGAAAGTACAATAACTTCCTTCACTCATTGGCTGAGTTCAGCAGTAAAAAGTTAGATATTTGCATATATTACAGAGTTCACATCAATATCAGAGGACTGGATTCTGCATGTGCAGCCAATGTTTTTAATGGCCCTTATCAAGTGATCTAAGACCCTTAGTAAGGGAAACAGTGGAGCAAACCTGCATAGTGCCATTGAAAAAAGAGGCTTTCAGAAATGGAACCATTTTTCATGATTTGTATCAGCAGCGCTGCACTGAGTAACTCTGCCTATCCCACCCCTTAGGCCACTGCTGGATGGTACCACTCCAGACAATCCAAGATCTTCAGAAAGTTCTTGCATATGGCCAGTGTTGAGGTCTTAGATTCCACCCAACTACTTTATACTCCAGCATAAATCTAACATTGTGGCCCAGATTTTCCACCTGTGAACCCATTCTGACTCAGGTGGATGGTACCTATCATTCACTAATATAATTTTTTCACTACATAGTTGATGTGAATTTTATCGGCAACACTATTGCTAGTCAGTCACGTTCTTACTGACTCAGAACTCTTTGTCAACTGGTCAACTCCTGATGTTAAGTTGTCTATCTCGCCTTCATTCTTGCTGGATGGGTTCGGAGCCGACCTCGGCTCCGACTCGGCCACTCTAAAAGCTCGAGAGTTGGTTCCACCGGCTCGAGGCTCCCCTTATATCCCACAATGCTAGGCGTGAGTTACCTCAGATCTCGTTTGCCGCTACAGCGATCGAGGTGTTGGTTTTTCTACCGGCTTGTTGGTAAGTGTATTTCTGTAAAATTAGAATACTTAAACCCCTATATTTTTAAGTTTAACTACTTTTCCCTTAGTTTAGTGGATTTCTACCCCTGTTTTTCGGAAAATCCCGTTTTTTTCCCACAAGAACTTAAAGTTCTCTCTCGGGCCTTCTGGCCTTTCCCCATTCCCTAGTGGTGTGTGTGTGTTACTCTTAATTAAAACTTTAGTTAATTGTTTTATTTTTGAGTTTTAAAATAAGATTAGTGTAATCAGTGTGTCTGACTGGGTGTGTGTGGTTACACTTTCTTGTCTAGGATGTCTAAAGACACAAAGGTCTCAGGCTTCAAGAAGTGTGATGCGTGCTGTCAGAAAATGTCTCTGACAGACGGTCACACTTCTTGTGTCTACTGCCTGGGGCCTTTGCACCTGCAGGACTCCTGTGCTGTATGCCACGGCTTCAGCCCCAGGGTCCTGCAGGAAAGAAAGAACAAGTTGATCCTAAGGGGTCTACTTAAGCCTGAGGATTCCCTTTCTGTCTCTGGGAAGCCCTCTAAGGCTTCTAGGTCCTCGGCTCCAGCTACTGAGCCGAGACCTAAAGCTACAAAACCTATGTCTGCATCGGCTCCGGCTGGAGCCGATGAGTCTACAGCTTCTGTGGTTCCCTCGGCTCCGGCTGGAGCCGAGGTAGTAGAAATTTCCTTGTCGGCTCCGACCAGACCTTCGGAGCCGACATCTAGGAAGAGATCTAGGTCACCATCCCTTGGCTCCGTTCATTCGGCTCCAGCATCTCCTCTGCTGTCTGAACGGAGCCATAAATCTCACTCCTCTAGGTCATCGAGGCTGTCGGATCATGACCTTCAGAGGGTAGTGAGTCGACTTCTTAAGTCCGAGGCACTGGCCCAAATGCTTCAGAGCCCGACTCATCAGTCGATGCCTGCCCCTGTCCATCAATATGTTCCTCCTCCGACTCCGTTGAGCTCGGAGCCGGGCGCTGAACAGAGACTGTGGTAGCGCCGGAGCCGATACAGATGTCTTCGGCTCCGTCGGCTCCGATTTCTTCTTTCGAAGAATCTCGGCGCCGAACTTCCCTCATCGGCTCCGAGGGGGTGAGTGGCATCGGACCCTTGTCCGACCCCGCTCTTCCTCTCGGAGCTTCGGCTGGTGAGTTCGGCTCCGACATCGGCCTCGAGCCATCACTGTCGGTGCCGAGGAGGTTCTCAGCTTCGGAGCGGGACCTCTGGCTTTGCCTGACAGGGGTGCGTTCGAGGTCATGCGGAGTGTGTTAGAGCCTGGCTCTACTCCACAGTCGGCTCCGTCCGCCCCTCCCTCTATGGTGCCTCAGGTCAAGTCGACTCACTCCCTCATCCCGGACCGCAGAGAGCCAGCTCCTCAGGAACCCCTGTGGGATTTCATCCTCTTCCGAGGCCTCTCCTGATTTGGCAGAAGAGCCCCCTCAGAAGAGGAAGTGTAAGAGGAAACACATTGACTCACCTGAGTCCATCACATCTGTCACAGATTTAGATGATTCCGAGGGTTCCCCCTGTTCCCCTTCTGAAGATGTCTCTTTTGCAGACATTCTCGAAATCCTCAAACAGAGGGGAAATTGGCCAGCCCTCAACCCTTCGGAGGATGAATCTGTATACCTTGAGGCGTTTGGCTCTCGTCCTTCCACCTCCTGGGTGTCTCCCCCCTTTGACCCCCTCATGCAGGTGGTAGCTAAAGGCATGGACGGCTCCTGATTCAGTGGACCCCACTCCCAGGAGACCCTCAAAATTCATAACGGCACCAGCAGACAAACAGTTCTTGACAAAAGGAGTCTCTGTGGATGCTATGGTGGTAGCTGCTGCCACTAAGAAGGAACTAGCTGATCCTTCAGTACCTGTCCATCCACCTAACAAGGAATCTAGGTCCATGGACAGGTACAGGAAGCGGATGTTCTCGTCAGCGACATTTGCTATGCGTTCGCTGAACTACCTGTGCCATTTTACTCGTCTTCAAAGGGACTTGATTAAAGAAGCGAGTGACATGTTGAAGGACCCTACAGCTGCAGGTTTTCAAGATAAGATGAACACTCAGCTGGCTACCCTTAACTCCATAGCCAACTCCTCCATGCGCCTCCTTTCTTATGCGGCTGATGGAGCGAGTAGGGCAGGGACGGTGTGGCCTTACGTAGGCATGCCTGGATGCGGCTATGCAATTTTGCGGACCCCTTCAAGACGTCTTTCACTAATTCCCGCTTGTTGGATCATCTCTCTTTGGTCCTCAAGTGAAAGAAACCTTGACTAGGTGCGAGACTGATGGCAAGACTCTTTCTGCCGCCGGAGTCCGCTTTTCTACTCCTTCTAGGCCTTACCCCAAAGGCCAGAAAAGTGGGAAAATGTGGTTCCGTAAACAATCTCAAGGGACTTCGCCTGACGCACAAAGTCGTTTCCCCGCCAGAGGCAGAGGCGGAATAACAATGGTAGACGCCGCCTCGAGGCAGGGGGGCTCCGCAGAACCAGGGCAATCGAGAAGCCTTCTCTGATAAGCCTTTTCAGCATCCCTGAGGTGTTGCCCGACTGCCCACCTTCGGAGGCAGTCGGGGGAAGATTGTCACTGTACCCAGAAGCCTGGCTATCCCTGACTCAAGACAAATGGGTACAGTCCGTCATTTCCGAAGGCTATTCTATCCCCTTTCTTCGCATTCCGAGCCAATCAAAAAAATCCCTTCCAGATGTTCCACCCGCTCAAAGGGATCTAGCGGTTTTCGAAATTTCAAAGCTGCTTGCAAAAAGAGCAATTCAGCCAGTTCCAGCAGACCAGCAAGGATCCGGAATCTACTCAAGGTTCTTTTTAGTTCCAAAGAAAACAGGGGACTGGAGACCAATTTTGGATCTCAGTATCTTGAACAGATCAGTCAAGAAAACAAGATTTCGGATGGTCACGCTGCAGTCCATCCTTCCCCTATTGGGAAAAGGAAACTGGATGTGCTCTATAGACCTTCAGGATGCGTACTCTCACATAAAAATGAACAGACGCTCTAGAAGATTCCTCCGCTTCAGGCTGGGAACCAGTCATTTTCAATTCAGGGCCCTGCCCTTTGGTCTCACCACTGCCCCCCGGGTGTTTACCAAATGCATGGCAGTGGTAGCTTCTCACCTGAGACGACAAGGATTCCAGGTGTTTCCATATTTGGACGACTGGCTCCTCACAGCTCCCACCAAGCATCTCCTTCTGATGGCCAGGGATTACACCTTTCGCATTTGTCAAAAGTTAGGCATTTCAATAAATTGCGAAAAGTCTGTTTTGTCGCCTTGTCGTACTATTACCTTCATAGGCGCAAATCTAGACACAGTAGACATGTCTGCAGACTAACAGATCAGAGAATAACAGACATACACAAACTGGTCTCACTCCTTTTCAACAACAACAGAATCAAAGCCAGGTTAGTGCTGAAAGTGTTGGGAATTATGGCGGCCATACCTCTGCTTCCATTAGCCAGATTCCACATGCGAATCCTTCAATGGATGCTCTTTACATAATGGTCATACCAGCAACTTCCAATGTCCCACACCATTATGATCACGCAGGCGTGCAGAAATCATCTCATGTGGTGGATGTCTTCCCTCAGCTCTTGTTGGGAAGACCCTTTGTTCCACCCCCTCCAGTTGCTACTCTGACAACGGACGCCTCCCTGATCGGGTGGGGGGGGCATTATCAGGGCAGGACGGTCCAGGGCACATGGCAACCAAACGAATGCCACTTGCACATAAATGTTCTGGAGATGAGAGCAGTGCTTGTAGCGTTGCAAGCCCTTCAAGACTCTCTTCCCTTGGGAACGATTGCAATCCAGACAGACAATATGTCTGTAGTGTGGTACATCAACAAACAAGGCGGAACCAGGTCCTACCCCTGTGTCGAGAAGCACTCAGATTGTGGCAATGGGCGATTTCTTCTCAGCGGTTTCTGATAGCAACGCACATCCCCGGGAAGTCCAATCAAATCGCGGACAAGTTGAGCAGAGCTATCCTCATGCCTCACGAATGGTCTCTGAAAGACTCTGTTGTGAGAGAAATTTTCCTCAAGTGGGGTCAGCCTTGCTGCGATCTTTTTGCTACTCCCCAAAACAGCAAGTGCAGAGATTATTTCACTCTATTCCCTTTACCAGGCCAACCCAGCAGAGACGCTCTAGTCCAAGTTTGGCCCCGGGGACTTCTGTATGCATTTCCTCCCTTCCCACTAATCTCTCAAGTGATACAGAAAGCTATCGCTCAGAAGGCCTCATTGATCCTCATTGCTCCTTACTGGCCTCGACAGAGGTGGTTCCCCTTTCTACATCAATTTCTATTGGAGCGACCTTGGCATCTGGACCTAGTTCCAGATCTTTTGATCCATCAGTCGGGTCAGTTACATCGCTCCCTCCCCTCTCTGAACCTCACTGCTTGGTTCCTCCAGTTCCAACCTTAGCCAGGCTTCCTCAATTATCTCACTCCGTTCGAGATATTTTGATAGCTTCCCATAAATCTTCCACCCTGAAGATTTATTTGAGTAAGTGGAAACGCTTCACATATTGGGCTCAAGGAAGGGACATAGATCCTTTCACTGCTTCCATCCAAATAGTCCTTGATTTTCTAGCTGAACTCTTCCATGCAGGTTCATCTCCCTCTACTCTTAAAGTTCAATTGGCAGCTATTTCTAATTTTCATGTGGGTATTTCTGAGTCTGCCTTAATGTCCCACAAGCTTTGCAAAGCCTTTTTGAAAGGAGTTTTTCTTCTCAGACCTCCTATAAGAAATCCTCCTTCTCCTTGGGACCTAAATTTAGTTCTTACTTCTTTGATTCTTCCCCCTTTCGAACCTGCAGCCTCCTGTTCTTTAAAATTGCTATCATGGAAGACTCTCTTTCTGGTAGCTATTACTTCAGCTAGAAGAGTTTCAGAACTTCAAGCACTCAGCTGTTGACCTCCTTATCTATTGTTTCATAAGGACAGGGTATCCTTACGAACGAACCCGTCCTTTTTGCCTAAGGTAGTCTCAACGTCAAATCTAAATCAAAGCATTGACCTCCCTGTCTTTTTTCCAGAATATTCCAACAGGTCTGAACAAAAATTACACTGGCTAGATGTTCATCGTCAGTTAAGGTACTATTTGGATAGAACAAAACAATTCAGAAAATCTGACCAGCTGTTTGTCTCCTATGCAGAAGGCAGAAAGGGACTTTCAGTTTCAAAGGTATCATTATCTAGATGGCTAACATCTCTGATTTCCCTTGTATATGAAATTAGACACCAAAAGCTGCCTAATAAACCTAAGGCCCATTCCACCAGAGCTTTGGCTACTTCTTTAGCCTTCTAAGACAGACTGCCTATTGACACCATTTGTGCAGCGGCTACTTGGGCTACTCCTCACACTTTCATTTCTCATTATAAGTTGGATTTAGCTTCTAGGCATAGAGCTAACTTTGGTTCCACTGTTCTCAGGAGTCTGTTCCGTTAGGCCACCCGGGACAAGGTGCTAGGGACGCGGTCCCATCCAGCAAGAATGAAGGCGAGATAGACAACTTAACATATAGAAGTTATGTTCTTACCATAACGTTCCATGTTAGTTGTCTTCTTCTCGCCTTCTTCTTGCGTCCCACCCTCCTGCCCCCTGGCCTGGACAGACCTAGAGGAGTTGTGATTGTGACCTCTCTTTCTACCACCTCTTTTATTAGGCATATGCTGTTGTGCATATTTCCTGGATGAGGATATAGGTCACCCTTCTTTCTCCCTGGTTAGAGGTGGACTTTGTTTATAGTCATTCTCATACTATTATAAGCTGGGGTTAGCTTACAAACGAGATCTGAGGTAACTCACGCCTAGCATTGTGGGATATAAGGGGAGCCTCGAGCCGGTGGAACCAACTCTCGAGCTTTTAGAGTGGCCGAGTCGGAGCCGAGGTCGGCTCCGAACCCATCCAGCAAGAAGAAGGCGAGAAGAAGACAACTAACATGGAACGTTATGGTAAGAACATAACTTCTATTTTCATGAAATGAAGATGCAATAATGTCCTCATGTACACAGAAAGGAGTTTTTTCACTTCTTGCTGAGGTTCATTGATCTTGCAGTTTGCATATTTATAGTTGTGGGTATAATTCCATGCAGCAAAAACTCTAATATGTCTTGCTTCTGTTTTTGAGGGTTGAAGTAGCGAACTGATCTGTTTCACTGAACTGACAGTTGATTGCAGCTGTTTCAGTTAATACCTGTGAATCTATGTTTTAACTTTGATTTGAATCAAGGAGATGGGAAAACAATTTGCTCACTACAAGGGATAGAATTATAAAATCATAGAATGTACAAGGCAACTGGGCCATGTGGCTGTTTACACCATGCCAGTACCCGCCATTAGACTTACCTCCTTTATTCAATTGCCTCCATTATTCAAGGAGCGTTAATTGGGGTTGAACTTATGAGCACCCATCTGTTTCTCTAATTCTTTCTTAAAGAAAGATATTGTGTTACATTATTTGGTTCAAAGTGGAAGTTTGTTCCAAAGAAGGTATAGCTGTTGCTTGGCATCTCCTTACAATTATTTGTTTATTTGCTGAAGCAGGATCACATCTCTTATTTTGGTATTCACAGGACTGTTTGATTTGTGGACAAATACGAGGTCTTGGACTGCAGTATCGATAATGGCTAGGAAGGCAAGGCAGGGATCACTCCTAAAGAGTCTGTAGGACACTGAATACAGTGACAAGACCTCCACAGCCTCTCTTGATAACTCACATCCTTTAAACCCACAATCTTTTTTTGTTAGAACCTTTGGGGCCTCTTCAGCTGCTTGATATATTTAGTAAAATCCATACCAAAGGGGGAATTGTATGTGGTGATGGGCCTGACCAGTGCAGACTGTAGGAGGTAAGGGCTTTTTTGGATCTATAGGAAGTACCCTTTGCCAATCAGCTGTTCCATATAGAAGAATTTTATAACCACTGTTAGAGCATGTTGATTAAAGAGAGGAATTTATCTACCCATGTTAAGGTCTCTCAAAACTTCATTATTTTGAAGTGCAGTGTTTTCTATACTATAAAAAGATGGAGGTTTTTTTGATAAATGCAACAATACTGCATTTTTTAGTATTTAGTTTTAGCTTTCTTTCAGCGCACAAGCCATTAATATGTCTAAGTTCGATTTGTAGCTTATCAGAAGGGAGTATAAGTATAACACTCAGTTTACAATCATCTGCAAACTTGGTTATGGAGAGTTCCCTGATTTTGATTTGGAGATCAGAGAAGTATGTGGCAGATAGCAGAAGTCTAAGCACAGATCACTGTGGTACCCCACTGGTGGCTTTCGTGCTCTCTGAGGACACACGAGCCAGCCTTCCTTCTCTAGCTCTTCCCTAGATAACACAATAATCCTTGCAGACTCTCACACCAAACTGCTGGGGGTCATTATAGATGATCAACTGAAATTTGACATTCATGTTTCTGTCCATAAAAAAGACTATTTAAAAAACTCAGACTGTTGTACAGAAACAAAAAATTCTTACCTATTACCAGTAGAACCACCCTTGCCCAAGTCTACCTCCTCCCTTGCCTTCTCTATTTTTCTCCACCCTCAAGCAAACCTTTTATCTAAACTCAATTAAACTTACAACCACATAGCCAGATTTGCCTGTAACTTTCCATACAAAGCCCACCATTGCCTTGCCCTCAAACTCCAATGGCTTGAATTCCCTCAACTTCTACTACTATCTCAGCTTCAAATGACTCATTCTTTACTATATAAACCGGTCATCTGCCCCTCCCTGTCTACCTTCTTATCCCCTTGCAAACCTTCTCGACCCCTCTGCAGCACTAACCAAAACCTACTGGACATCTGCAGACCCAATAAAACTATAGGCAATCAATTTACAAATGCTCAATGTCTCAAACTTGGAACAAGCTCCCTAATTATCCACACTCTATTCACTCTCCCATTATTTTCAAAAGAGAACTAAAGACTTACCTGGCCAACTCTCCATCCTGTACTTGTCACCACCCCACCTAATTACAATCACACCCGACTTCTCTAGATCACAGTTTTAATTGCTGTTGTCATATTCAGTTGTTAATTGTTGATTGTCCTTATTCAATGACTTCATGATACTAGCTACTTTATCTCTTTTATGTCACTAATGTATATATTGTTTACTCTTAAGATACTTTGTACCATATCTCTTAGATTCCAATGATTGTAGAATTTCTATAACTTTTGTAACTTGTTTTCTTCATCTGGAGATTTTCTCCTTGGGTGTCCACTGAAAATGGGCCACCAGCCCAGTGGACCAACCTAGTTAACAAAAGACAAACAAACAAAATAAATAAATAAATAAAGCAAGCAAGCAGTAGCTGATGAAAGAATTCAGGCCAGAGTAGTATCTTGAGGGCAAGGCAGTGATGGGAATAGTGAGGAAGATTAGTGGCAGATCTGGCTATTTTATTGTAAGTTTGCTCAAGTTTAGATAGGAGAGTAGATTGAAGATTAAGTACTGGGGCAGTGTACAGTAGGCAAGGTAGGAGAAGTGACTGAGTTAGAGAGAGTCTGGAGGAGGGTGTAATGAATTTTTGATTTCTGTAAAGTAGTCCAAGTTTTTGGTGGGTTTTTTTTTGTTTTTTTTATACCTTGTTGGATGTGTAGGTCGAATTCAAGTTTGTCGTCAATAATGGTGCAGAGTAGTTTGGTATGTGGTTTGGCTTTAATGATGGTATTGTTGAAGGAGGTAATGGTAAAGGAGGATTTATGCTGAGCCAGAGTTCTAGGAAAGAAGAAGAGTTTTATTTTTTTAGGATTTAATACTAATTGATTTTTTGAGAGCCATGGTTTAACAGATGAGAAGGTGTCTTGAGTGAGTGCTAGCAGATTAGGAGTATTATGAGCGGTGGTGATAAGTGTCAAATTGTCAGTAAATTGTAATAAAGTTGAAAGCTTGCAGGCAGAATGAAGTTTGTTAGTGAAGATAATGAACAAGAGGGGTCCCAGGATTGATCCTTGAGGAACCCCTATGTTGACTGGAAGGAAGGGGGAAAAGACAGTTTGCCAGCTAACAGATTGTTGCCTATTGGAGAGGTAGGTAGAAACCACTATATGGAGGAGCTGGAAAGATTGAGGTCTGAGAATTTAGTTAAATGTTTAGAGTGACAGACAGTATCAAAGGCCTTAGAATGATCTAGGAATAGATATTAGATCAGCATGTTGTTGTCGTGGGCCTCAGCTACTGTTTGAGTGAACGAAAGAAGTGCAGTGGAAGTACTGTGGTGGGGTCTGAAGCCATGCTGGGTGGAGGTAAGCAGGTCATTGTCAAGCAGGTGTTTGAGTAGCTTGTTGTATATGCACTTATGAAGAATTTTAGAGATAAGAGGCAGGATGGCTATGGGCCTATAGTTAAAAGGGACAGTAGAGTTTCCACCCTTGTGTAGTGGAATTGTAAAGAAAGATTTCCAGATATCAGGGATGCAGGCTTCTTTAATGGAATGATTTATGAGTAAGGAGACAGGGTAGGCAGTAGATTCTGCAGCAATTTTAAGAAAGTAGGAAGGTAATTTATCAGCAAAGGGTCAGTAAGGTTTGAGTTTAGACAAGAGAGATTTGATGTAGGTGGTGGGAACTGGTTTACATTCAAAGTTATTGGAAGATGTTTTATTGGGTGTTGAAGGAGGGGTAGAGGAGGTGTTTTTATTTTGAGTTAGTTGGATGGGTATCTTGCCAACTGTCCATTACACCTGGAATAATTCCATTCCATCACGCTGGCAAACCAGTCTGGAGGTGTGCCTTTCCTTAATGAAGATAGAGACTCCACCACTCTTAGTCTTCCCAACCTCATTTTGAGGTCGAAATGTGTGAAATGAGGTATAGCCTGGTATGTCAGGGGTGCTCTCTGCAGCCCTGAACCAAGTTTCCATGACCGCACAACATCGGCATCTTCCAGTGCAAGGAGAGCCTCCAGTGAGTGCATTTTCAGGTTAAGGCTCCTAGCATTAAGCAGCATGGTCTTCAGTTTGCTTTTTGACAGATCTTTTATGTTGGAAGATTTGTCTTTGGGACATAGCCTAAAAAAGGCACAATGGGGGAGGCAAGAGCCTTGACAAGGATCCAGAATCTCAGGTATGACAGGTGGAGGCCATCTCTGCCAAATCATCGAGGCCTATCAACCATGTCATCCCAGGCAGATACTGGATCCCCTTGGAAAGACAGCAAAAAGAATCAATGAAAAAAAACAGGCCAGTGAAGTTAGGAAGCAAAGTTTAATATCTAACAATTAGGAATGCATAGAATTAAGATCCACAGAGTTAAAATCCACAAAACTTTTGGGTTAAAACAATCCTTCCTCAGGGCAATAGTAAATGTAATTAAGCAAATTCCTATATACAAAAACTCATGACACGGCGAACCAGTGAAACAAAGATGTTAATTAAAATGCAATTGAAAAAAAACTTGATTTAAAAAACCTTAACCATATAATAAGATGAAGAGATAAATAGATAAATATATGTAATAAAAATATAATTCATATATGTGGAAAGTCAGTACTCATAAAATACTTATAATTTCATCTGTTTGTCCTTTAAAACTGGTTTAACACTTACTGCTGCATTAAGACTTGGAAATTTATCTGCATAAGCTAAGCCAGTTGTTGAAGTCAAATTTTTTTGTTGGTATTGTGGTATTATTCTGGGTAAAGGTAGGATGCTGCTTAGGGCTAGGGTCATATCTGCCTGGGACACATACTCTGAGACGTCAATCATGTTTCTCTTCATATAGTCCAGGGAGGTACATCTCAACTCATTCACACCAACATGGACAATGACAGAGTCATACTTGTACCTACTGTGGAAAGACTTAAGTGCGTGCGTAATGTGGCGGATTCTGGTACCTGACAGGCAACTGACTGTGACCTTCTCCTTTTCAAGGCTGGTGAGGGGGACATAGGTGTGTCTCACAACTGAGTCACCAATGAGTAGTATGTTTGGTTTATTGTTATGCCTTATGAGCTGTGTTTGTGAGACACTGGTGTGTTGTCTGCTGTGTGTGATGTGTTTGGTGTTGTGGGTGGAATGTTTGTGAGTGTATTTTGGAGGTCTCTGTTGTTTAGGTAAGTTTTTATTGAGGACCTCTGCATAGATGGGTGTGTGTTGTGCTTGGCTATGTGATGTGGGTGGTGTGGTGTTTGTACTGGCAGTCTCCCCTTTGTCAGGAATACTGACTGTGGCATCAGAGCGCATGGATTCCAGGTTACTGATATAGATGCATTTCTTGCAAGTAGAAGAATTATGTGCTTGGAAAAGAGGGCTGTCAGTGAACATGAGGTAGTTGCTACACTGTCTCAGTATGCCCATGTTGACCAGGCTGTCAGGAGATATTGATGGGAATTGCCCAGACATAGTGTTCTGAATACTTGGCGAACTTATGGAGAGAGGGTTTTGATAAAGGTTTGTCCACAAGAGTGTAGACCACAAAAAGTTTCTTAAATGTAAAATAACTGGCCTGAAGCACAAGTGTTAAAACCAAAACTAAAGAGAACAGCAGATAAATTTAATTAGGCTAGTAACAAGCAGTAATAAATGCAGCAGAATAAGAGCACTTGAGCACTTAAGAGCACATGGAAAAAGCAAAATAAGGTGATAAAGTAGGTGGGACACCATTACAATAAGAACAGCTGAATAAAGTATAAAAGGAAGTTTTCATTGGCCAAGGAAGTACCTTCATCCCCCATGTGGGGGGCCGTGTCCCCTGTGACCCCTGCTAGTTATATATACTAACTCTGGGATCGCACATTCCCCAGGAAAAGGGAATATTCCCCTACCCAGGGATTGTAGATCTGGCATACTTGTCAGCTATCTGTATAATCAACCAAATGCAGTCGGTTAAACAGATATTGACCAGGTCCCCTGTCAACCAAACCAATGGAACCCATATATATATATATATATATATATATATATATATATATATATATATATATATGTATGTATATATATATATATATATATATATGTGTGTATGTATATATATATATATATATATATATATATATATATATATATATACATATGTATATATATATATATATATATATATATATATATATATATACACATATATATATATATATATGTATATATATATATATATATATATATATAAATGGGAGTACTTAAATATGTCAAATGTCTATATAGTCAACATCTGTTTTGTCAACACACTTTGATTGACAAAACAGCTGATCAACAGTTGTGTGAGATTGATATATTACCTTCCTTGGTATTGTGCAGTCTCAGAATCAGAATATATAATTAGCAGGGGATGTGGAGAAGAATGTGTAGAGCAGAATGTGTATGTACCTTTAAGAAGCTTTCCAGTGAGCTAGCACGTGTGTATTAATACTGAGCATGTGCAAGCCAGACTTCCATTTTGTAGTGAGCTGCAGAAGTGTAAGCATGTATGTATGTGTAGTAGTCAGTCAGTTAGTTCATTTATATTTTATGTTACTGCTATCAATCCTAATGTGTTTGTATGTAATAAAATATATAAATGAGCACCTGAGCCTCTTTGTCTTAACTAGCTACACAAGACGAGTGACATGGTGTCAGAATGGGATCCAAAGTCAAGACCATAAGGCACTCAGTTAAAGTTGGAGGAATATACAGGAGTGGATAATCCCTACTGCTGAAACGACTCACAAAACAGATCAGAAATGAATTCCAGGTGCTAAAACATGCTTAAATGATTTTTACTCAAAGAATATAAAACAAAACACTCAAAACAAATTTCTAGTTAAACAAAATGTCTGAAACTGTGAAATACTGATAAAAATATTCGAAATAGTTATGAAAGTGTTTGAAATGATATTCGAATCATATAAAATGTATAAAACAAGGAAAAGGACCGTATTTTTTCTCTGTGTGCTACTTTTTCGCATTAACCAAAGCTATTCATATATCCGAAGTGTACAAAGTGTTTGCAAGTTTGTGCATTATTACAGTGCAGTTTTTTTCACAAAATACAGCCTTATCAAAGAATATTTCGTAAAGTACAGTATTTTGAAGAGTTTATTGTGCGGTTGAATGTTGTTACAATTACCTGTTGTGTGTGCATGTTCGTATATAATTTCAAGGGACATATTTTGGATTGTGTTTAAGCACACTTTGTTGGCATGGCAGAAGGGTTTTACAGACCTGCTCCACTTGTATTTGATAATAATATTGCAGAAAATTGGAGAGTGTTTGAGCAAGAGTACGATATTTTATTACAGAATGCATTTTGTGACAAAAACGCACGTACAAAGGCATTTATTCTGATTATTTTAGCTGGTTCAGAAGCCATTAAAAGGGAACTTTCATTTGTGTATGCACCTGCTGTGTATACAGGGGAGGGAGAAAACCACCATATAGTGGTACCGGCTGAAATGAGAGAAAACCCAGAGTGCTTAAAACGTAAATTTAGAGACATGTGTAACCCCCAAATGTATATTACAATGGAAAGGCACATATTTTACATAAGAGATCAAAAGCCTGGTGAAACTTTTGCAGCATATGTAACTGACTTGAGAAATAAGACTAAAACATGCAGATTTGGTGATTTAAGGGATGAGCTGATAAAACAGGCTTGTTTGTGGTATTACAGATGATGCAGTGAGAAAGATTTTGCTTCAAGACAGTGATTTAACTTTGAAAAAGGTCATAGCGATTTGTCAAATATACAAGTTCACAGAAAAGCACACAAACATGCTTACAAATGAGAATAGCTTTGGAAGGAGCTGCAACAATGCTAATGCTGATACTATGCAGCATGTGGTTAAAAGGTACATGCCTAAAGGCAGGGCCACACCCTGGGCCTCCCTAGCAAAACCTGTGGTTACTTCAGTGAAACCCGGAAGCTTTCTAGCAAATTTTAAAGCGTGTTCTGTAAAGCGGACATGCTTAGTGAAGCACAAGGGTGAGTCAACAAACTCAAAGCATATGCCCTCACCTAGCCTCATAGTCAACTGCTGTAATTGTGGTGGAAATTATGAGTCTAAAAGAGAAAAGTGCTTACCTTTTGGTCAGCAATGCTACAGATGTAAAAAGTGGAATCATTTTCTAAGGTTTTGTAAATCAAAAGAGGTCTATTCTTTTCTTAAAAGAGAACATTCCAAGAGACAAATTGATCAATTAGAGAGCTGTGACCCTACGTTTTTTGTTGATGTGCTTGGTGAAACAGTCAATGCAGTAGATTCGGGGCCAAAGAATGAAGTATTTTGTACTGTTTGGATTAATGGGAGACTCATGGAGGTCTCAGATGATACTGGTTCAAAGTGCAATGTTACGTCAGCAGAAACATTTGCTAGAGTAAGTGCTGGTGAGAAGCTCGATTTGGCAAACTGTGTGAAACTTGTTGCTTATGGTGGTGAAGAAATTCATACCGAATGCTCAGTAGTACTTTCATGTTACTCTGCTGGGAACAGCTATGTCTTACAATTTTACGTAGTCAAAAGGCACGTACAGTCATTATTAGGCCTCAGAGAGAGAGTTTGAAAATGGGACTGCTATCATTTAATGAGAAAGTCCACCATGTAAGCTTAAAAGACATCTGCTCTAATTTTGCCCAGACTGTTTTTTCTACATATGCTGATCTTTTCAAAGGCAAACTAGGCAAACTCCCAGCTGTGTACTCCATGAAATTAGACCCTGAAGTCAGGCCAGTCATCAGGCCAGCACGGAAAGTTCCAGTAGCTATGCAGAATAGAGTCAAAGCCGAGCTAGACAGAATGGTGCAGCAAGGTGTGATTTGTCCAGTAGAAAAACCAATTGAATGGGTATCCTCCATGGTAGTGGCTCATAAGAAAAGCTCAGATGGCATTTGAATATATATTGATCCATAAGACTTGAACAAACCACTAAAACAACCTCATCATCCCATGCGTACAGTCAAAGAAGTTACTGCTCTTATGACAAATGCCATTGTTTTTTCTGTGTAAGATGGAAAGAGCTCATTTTGGCAAATTTTGCTTGACCGAAAATCTTCATTGCTAACCACTTTCAGTACTACTTTTGTCAGGTGCAGATTTTTGAGAATGCCATTTGGGATAAATTCTGCCAGTGAAGTCTTTCAGTGTGCAATGGAACAATTTTTTTTCTGGAAATCCATGTGCTATTGTAGTAGCTGATATTCTGGTAGGAGGCAGTGGTGAAGTTGAACATGATAGTAACCTCAGGAAAGTTCTAGAATGGGCTTGCAAACTGAATCTTAAGCTGAATCCTCAGAAGTGCAAACAGGTAACTCTTTCTTATGATGCTTCTAAGTTTGCTGTTCTTGCAGTCATTCTTCAAGAGGGTAGACCAGTAGCCTATGCTTCGAGAACTCTAATCCAAACCGAGATGCAGTATGCTCAGATAGAGAAAGAACTGTTGGCAGTTGTGTTTGCATATTTGAAGTTTCACAATTATATTTATGGCCAGCCTATTCAAATCGTGACTGACCATCAACCTCTAGTCACTATTTTGAGAATGCCTATGCACACAGCTCCTGTGAGATTGCAATCGCATGAAGATGAAATTGCAAAAGAATAATTTCCGTTTTGTTTACACAAAAGGCAAACTTCTTTATCATGCTGATACTTTATCCAGATCATCCAGAAATACCACTGAAGAATATGAAAATGAGCAAACTGATTTTGAAATCATGGAAGTGAGAAATTTTTCTTCCACTTGTCTTGATGAGCTTAGAACTCATACAGCTTCAAATCCACTTCTCCAATAGCTCAACCACATTATCAGTCAAGGATGGCCATCAAAGCAGTCTTGTTTACCACTAGACGTGCAACTATATTTTCCCTACAGAGATGAGATTTTGTTTGACAATGGTATCATCATGAAAGGTCCACAAGTGATTGTTCCAAAATCCTTGCAACAAGAGTATATTACCATCTTGCATCGTGGCCACCCGGGAACAGATTCTACCAAAAGAAGGGCGAGAGGATTAGTGTTATGGCCTTCTATGTTTAGAGATATTAAGAGAGTACGTTCCATCTTGTTCTGTTTGTAATAGTACTAAACCACATCAACAGAAAGAACCACTTAAGCTAAATCAGATTCCTGAACTGCCTTGGTCGACAGTAGCTATCAACATTTTCGAATGGAATGGTCAACATTACTTGGTATTAGTAGACTCTTATTCATATTGGTTCAAGATTGAGCTACTTCCTAATCTTATGTCCAGTACTTTGATTACTAAGTTGAAGAAAGATTTTTCCGTCCATGGTAGTTCGCACAAAGTTATTTCTGACAATGGTGCACAGTTTACAACCCAGCAGTTCAAGAGATTTGCTGAAGAGTGGGACTTTATTCATGTCACGAGTAGTCCTGAGTACCCACAGTCAAATGGTTTGGCAGAACGTGCAGTTCAAAGTGCAGAATAGTTGCTCGAGAAGTCGAAATGAGACAATACCAATGTTTTTCTAAATCTCCTGAATCTCAGAAACATTCCTCATGATAAACATCTTGGTTTGCCTGCCCAGAGACTTATGCTGAGACAAATCAGAACCACACTACCAATCAGTAGCAATTTGTTAGTTCCATGTGCAACTTGTATTCAGTATGCAGATGACTCCACCTTAATCTGCTCTGCCACCTCCCCCTCAGATCTACAAGCTGTATCAAAAATCACTTTCAACCAAGTAGAGAACTGGCTGACAGGTCGCAGACTACTACTAAACCCAAACAAAACCAAACTATTGCTCTTCTCCCCCACTCGCAAGATCTCCTTACCACCCCTCACAATAACATCTAACAATGGTACCATAATTTCCCCAGAACCTAGCACTAAACTACTGGGAGTAATCATAGACAGTAACCTTAATTTCAATGGTCACATAGACAAAACTATTAAAACAGTCAACAAAAAACTAGGCTCTTTATATAGGATCAAGCAATTCCTGACCCAATCCACTAGAACTGTTATTGCCCGTACACATCTGCTATCAACCCTTCTTTATGCCTCAACCATCTTTGCCTATCCTATCCAAATCAAATCTTAATAAATTGAATAGCTGCTATAATAACACTGCAAGATTTGCCACAGGGTCAGCTTTTAGAACGCATCACTGTGTTAACCTCCAATCATTAGGCTGGCTAGAATTACCCAGCCAACTGCAATATACCCAACTAATAACTAATATTCATAATAATAATACATAATATTCTCTACAACCCAGTCAGTACACCGGTACTGAAAAACATTATCACCCCCTTACAGTAATCTAAAGACTCTTTGCTCCTCCAACAAAGTACTGGTGCAGGCTATTAGAACCAACAATTCAGCAGGTACATCACTATTCTTTAACTCTGTCGGAAAAAAATGGAACTTTCTTCCTGCGGAACTCGCCAATGACCCCTCCTTACCCCAATTCAAAATATCTCATAAAAAAATACCTGCAAACACATTGGCTTTATCCCTGTACTAACCCCAAACTGAGAGAATCTGTAAATGTGAGCCTCACAAGAGTATGTCAGTGAGCCACTAACAACATACAATTTTGTATAACTCTCTCCTATGGAAAGAATGAGAAAGATTTCACTTTTTTCTTTCTTAGATAACTAACTAGCAACCTATCTTGTGTGTATGTGACTTAAAATTGTACCTGCCTATATATATTGTTAAAATGAATATGTGACTTGAAATTGTCCCTATCTATACATATTTTAAAATTTCCATTTTTGTAATTTCACTCTAATACTTTTTCACTGTAATTATACTAGTAATTAGTAATGTAGTTATGTACACCTGGAGCTTTTCTCCCCGGGCCTCCACTGAAAATGGACCTGTATCTAGTCGGACTTTCCCTGTTAACAAATGTAAAATAAAATAAAAAAATAAATAAATAAAATAAATAAAAAATAAAATGTGTTAAGAACAACAAAGCAGTGAAAGTTCAACTCCTGAAAAAGCGTTTGTCCCAGAAGTCCTATTATGATAAGACCAGCAAACTGCTCAATCCATTACAAGAAGGGTAGATAGTGAGGATGCAGACAGCAAAAGGTTTTGATCAGATTGGAGTTGTGAAAAGTTTATATCCAGAGTCGAGATTGTACGTTGTGGAACCACAAGGAGTAGAATGTAGACGGAAGTGGAAACATTTAGTCTTAGCCACTATTGCAGCATAAAGACTTTAGTTCTTATCCTTAGACTTATCCAATGTTCCAGAGGACATTCCAGCAAATATCCCTGTTCCTGACAATATCCCCAAGAGTCCTAAAACAGATCATTCATCAATGAATGTCCATGTTGCTAAACTCAGTCCTAACTGTTACATTACAAGATCAGGTCACATTTCCAGACCATTTTCCAGATACAAGGCAATTTGGACATGAATATTGTTTTATTCATTATTGTCT
This sequence comes from Protopterus annectens, assembly GCF_019279795.1. NCBI lineage: Eukaryota > Metazoa > Chordata > Ceratodontiformes > Protopteridae > Protopterus > Protopterus annectens. The sequence goes on from NC_056748.1 coordinate 600,641,895, forward strand.
GTATAATTTACATACCTGTTCAAATATCATTATCATTGCAAGACAGCTTAGTAAAGAGGGAGGATGTAGATCAGAGTATGCATGTGCCTTTAAGAAGCTTTCCAGTGAGCTAGCATGTGTGTATAAATACTGAGCACATGCAAGCCAGACTGCCATTTTGTAGTGAGCTGAAGAAGTGTAAGCATGTATGTATGTGCAATAGTCAAGTCAGTTTGTTTATATTTTATGTTACTGCTATCAATCCTGATGCGTTTGTTTGTAATAAAGTATATAAACGAACATCCAAGCCTCTTCGTCTTAACTAGCTACACAAGACGAGCGACTGACTGGTGCATCATTTTGTAGTTGAATACTCTAATGTTATGTTTCAGATCATATGCAGTTCAGTGTGAACTTTATTTATTTTTATCAGTGTTGTTTGTGTCGAAGTTAGTGATATTGACATTTGGGTGTTTAGATATTTTTAAGTACACTCACATATGTATGTGCATGTGGGTCTGAATCCTGGAATCCTTATTTTAGTCAAATGTCACTAATGTCCACAGATTCACTTAAAAGCTTACTACCACCCAGAACTGAACACAAATTGCTCCATCAAATCTGTACTTGAACTTAAAAAAATGGACTGGAATAGCTTTTATTAACAAATTAATTTTTTTTCATAGTCCTTCATTGAATGCATAATCTGTTTTTAACTGGACTTATATTCATGTAGGTTAACTTCCACAAGACCAAGATGAAAATATTAGGTAAGTTAACATCATGGGTTCAGAAGCACTCACTAGTTCGTATGTAGCACTGTTTTCTGAAACATCATTTTTTTTCTAATTTCCAATGTATGTGTCAGTATTACTAATAAGTATATGTTTGAAAACTTTCCTCCTGTAATTTGTACAAGGATTTATTAGTGGTTTACGTATATTCATTGTTCAGTATTACTAAATCTGTTGTTTTGTTCTCTTCTGGTCTCAACATGGTGCTGAGGTAGCGTTGTCGCCTCACAGTAAGACGCTGTCCGGTTCGATTCTCAGCTAGAGCGTCTTCTGCGTGGAGACATGCGTTAATGGGCGTACCTTCGTTGAAGGTTGTGCGTCAGGCCTGGCAAGCCGGTACGTAAAAATCAAATGCCAACCATTAGCGGACCGGAGTTCCGCTGTGGTGACCCCTAACCGGGAAAAGCCGAAAGACACCAACAAACAAACTGGTCTCAACATCAACTTTGTCATGTACACACATTTATTATTTAGTGGAGTTAACCTTATGAATGCACTTAATGTCCCTGCACTGTTTTATTTTATTTTTCTGATGAAGCCCTACCTACTCCCTGCTAAATTATTGGTAGATAAGTGAAAGTAGCTAAAAAGTGAATTTTTTCTAAAAGCCAAATTATACATTTTCCTTTATGTCAGCATAGTCGTCTAACTCGACTCTTCTCTAAGCTTTTGTAATGAACCTCCCTTGGCTCAAATTAAGGGCTCTGAAGCTATGGTGCCTTTCTTTCCTGGACAGATTCATCACTTCATATAATTTAGCTCTAGCTTCACACATTGAGATTGTCTTTTTTCAACAAAGATTCACACGTTTACCCTCCTACCACAAGATAAGCTTGCGTTCGTTTTAAAACTTTCAGCATCTGCTGAGTTTCAGTTTGTATGAATATTGGCAGTGGGACTATCTTCATAAGTCTTCCTAATTCTTCCTATCACTACAATAGTCTATAAATTAATCTTTACTTATATGGAGCATACTGGAATAGGAGTCTGTCTTTTTTAACCCTCTTCAGTCCACTGTCATAGAATACTGTAAATTATCTTAGACCAAGCACATGCAAACATCATGTATGGCTCTTGGCATACTGCTTATAACTGATTTATCACCACAAAGGGTGGCACATTACCTGACATAAAGGATACAGGGTAGATGCATCCAGGCACTGGGGTAGCTAGACAGTCTTCAGCGTGGTCCTGACTAGCTGCAATTATGATTACAACAGCATAACACTTAAGGGTTATAACTTGACGGGTTGCATTTGGAAAATGACATCTACTTATTGCATAATGGATAAGTTGGTGTACTAATGGATGTACATAGCCAGTGACACTAGGTGTATAAACTGTTTGTTTCAATTAGGCACTAGATACATAGGATGGGAATGCAGCACATAAGCTGTAACCTGTTCGCTACGAATAGGAGTAGATATGCAGGACAGGGATGAAAGATGAGACCTATCCTACTTTAACTTGACCAAGTAGCCTATAGTATACATTTATGACCCCAGTTCGAGTATATATATATATATATATATATATATATATATATATATATATATACACACACACACACACACACACACACACACACACACACATATATATAGGCAGATAAATTATGTCATCAAAATTTAAAGAGTAATCAGTATCAGTGGGAGACACTTCTTTCATCCCCAAGTGAGGCTTGTTTGACTGAAGTATTACAAAATCGTGAATGCTAAAATGTAATTTCTTTCAGTGGGGTTTAATTTTGTAGTTAAAGAGAAACTTTAACTTCAGTCCATTGTTCACAAAAAGTTGTTCATTCCTTTCTAGAGTCCACACACACACACACACACACACACACACACACACACACACACACACACACACACAGTTTGTGCTGTTTAAAGTTAATTTAGATGTGCCCCATGTCTTCTCTAGAATAGCCAAGATGATTATGCTTGCTTGACTTTTTTCTTTCCATCTCTTGTCTTGTGTAGTTCTGAGCTCAGGCTCAGAAGAGTGGCCATAACAGATCTTCTGTTGTCCATATGACTGCTCATCTTAAACCAGCCTTTTATACTTATTTTTGTTCAGCTGTAGAATTTAGGCATCAGCCATTTAGTCTACTTTGTTAGTCATTAATCATAAGAGCACTGTTTGTCTGTGTGAAATGATATGCTAAGTGGAAAGTTAAGCAGGCCACAGATCAGTAAAGGGCTAATATTACTTGGTTTGAATTAAAGAAAGAGGAAGGGAGAGTGGGTACATACTTCTCAACTTCTTAGCACAAGCATTCAGGCAAAGCCAGAAATAATGTTTGGACAAATGACCAAAATTAGGGACAGATTTTAAATATTGCTATTATAAACATTGACAATTACTAGAATAAAAGATCATGCACTCAAATGCATTTTCTGAAAGAAATTAAGTCTGAAACTTCAATGTCCGTCATTATTTAGTGATTTGAACCCTCAATGATTTCCACAAAACCACAAATTTTATGAGGAACAGATGAAAAATATTAGGCAAAAGTATGAAAATTATGCAAAATTTTGGACAGTTGAGAGGTATGAGTGGATAAGAAATTACCTGAGCACCCAGCAACTGATACCTTTCTTTGAAATCATGTAAGGGTGAGATTATCCACTGGACCTTTAATAAGTGAAATTTCCTTTCAGTGACTGGTCTGCTAGTAGGACATACATACAGAAAGTGGGCCTTAGGACACTTGGTTTGTTTCATTCAAAACTGTCATTCTGCTATTGATCAGATGTATTAGGACACTGGCTTATTGTATATGTGACATTATTTCTTGAAGAGAGGTTTTTCTACAATTGCAGACCTTTTATATCTTATATAATTCTTTGTATGTACTGCAGGCTTCTGATTTATAGCATCCAAACTTCCAATTTATGGCCCACTTCTTTTAGAACTGCTTTGCATCCACTTTGACACTTGCTCTAGTGGTAGATCTTGGCTGCTAACAGCTTAACAAATGTTATGGGACATGTAGGACAGTTATATCTGTCAATAAGAATTGACAGGTATTTCTGCCTTTGACTTAGAAGTACCCATGAGCTGGCATGTTCATTTAATGAAAAAAACATCTTTTGATGTTTTGCCTAACAGCCTCACCCCTCTGGCCATTGTCAAGGATAGGCTGTGCAGTGCTAATTCACCTCCAACCAAAAATAAGTTACAGGGCCATTGACTTATTGTTTCCCCCTCCACCTATATCACCAGTATCATTGGTGGGATGCTGTGCCTTTGTCCTGGTTGACTGGCTGCATATCTTTTAATTTACTGCCACACTAGTATGCATAATAGCTTTTATTTTGTATTGCATTTATTTTATTCTAGTAACTGATGCTGGCTGTGTTTTATTAGAGTGATGTGTTATCATATGGTTATGGCTTCTGAATATTAGCTCTTTTTTACTGTAATCATTTGAGCATTATTCCTTATCTTTGTATACTAAACTTTTCTTCCATACTTCTTTGGTGCAACTTTCTGTGAAAACTCATGACAGATATTGTCTTGGTCTTTCTTTGCCCATGAAGGATGATCTGTTTTGAGGTCTACTGCTCATTGTTTTGGTGTTCTAGATAGTGAATTCTGGAAGGAAATAACTGCATTGTTTTGTCATTGTGTATATTCAGTGTCATTTCCGCCCAAAAAACATAAACAAATACATACACTTTTTTGCCTTGAGTATTTAGATAGAACTTTGATTTTGGTTACAAGATATTTTGTTCTGTTATAAAGCTGTCACTCCCATTTTTGTCTAATAAAATAAGTAGCTGAAATCTGAGGACAAAATTCCAAAATCTCAGCTATCCTCTAGAAAAAAATCAGTTCCTGAAATCCTTTTCTCAGTTAACTGAGAAGTTATTTTGTTCTTATTGTGAGATGTTCTTTCTCATATTAGCAACACAAAATCTAACAATGCTGAGAAGCTGCATTTAGTACTTGGTTTAAAAAATATATTAGTTATCCTAGTGGGAATTAAGTTTCATAAGCAATATTAAGCCATGTAAGTGCAAATGTGCAGAAAGACTAAGCAAAAGTTTTCAGAAGTCTACTTGTTTACATTAGCCTTACAGTCTTAAAAGTATAAAGTGTATCTTTGATGAGGTACAGATCAGAAGAAGTTAGTTAGTGTGACCTTAATAACTGGCAGTGATTGACAGGTTGTCTGTAGTAAGGATGCTGACTTTCCCTTTTATCCTGTTCAGGACTGCACATTAACAATAGGGAGCAGGTTTTTCTTGTTGCTTTAATTTCAAAAGGGTCTAGTATCTCTACTAGCTACCTGTGACATGTGGGTCTTGATTGGGGTTTCATAAAGGGACCTGTCAATATGTCTAAAGGCCACCAACACAAAAGCTAGCAGTGGGTGGGGAACTCGGCCGTCCACTGGAGAGGGGAGGGGAGGGTCCTGAAGGCAGTGGAGGGAGAAGCAACCCTGATGAGAGCTTTAAGAAAAGCCACATTTTTGTCCAAAATCCATGAAGCACATCTGCAGAATTGTCCCAGCCGCTGCCTCCCAGTTTCAAAAGAAAATGATTGTTTGATAAACCGCCCTGATTCACCACTTTCTCACAAGAGAGGGAGCCTCACCTCTGACCTTTATATGATTTCACATTAGACCTGCAGCCACCTTCCCACCCCCAGACAGCACTAAAACTTTGAAATGCATCCCTTGTTTTATTTCTTTTCCTCTGTCTCCTCTCAGTCTCTCTCTCTTTTGTATACCTCCTCCCTCTGTCCTGCTTATGGTTTGTAAGTAGACTTTTACCTTAGGAACTAGGCAAATTAATTAGCTGGAAAACACTGCCTCACAGTTAAAGTGTAATGTGTAGTGCATGTTCCCGCAGTAGAATACATATGGGTGGTAGCCAAAAGCAGATGACTGGGGGTTGAGAGAAAATAGCTAGTAACTGCCTTAAAGGTAATTTAAAACGTGGAGTTGTGCAAAATAGTTTTGGTATATAAAGTATTTTACCCCAAGTGGCTAGGTGTAATTGTGTCCTAGACAGTATCCTCTAATTGAATAGGAAACCTATCTGGTTGGGCAATCATAAAAGGTTTTTAAAAATGTTTATTTGACCTCACTCTGTTGCCACTAATAAAGAACAACAAAAAGGTCACTTTATTGTAGTTCTGGTAAAGGACAGAGTAGAGGGTTCATAGAGGTTGCTGAGGGCATGTAGCTGTCTTCGGGGGGGCTGTCTTGTCATGGTATGGCATGAAGGGCATCAAAAAGATCATAACCTTTTTAAATTAAAAGCAATGGAGGGGAGATGAAAGCTTTTAAACAAATTAGATACATCTATAGGGGGTGCTCATCTGAAGCAAATTAGCATTTCGTACTAATTGGACTGCAAGCATTTCACCAGGAGCTCATTTTCAGGACACAGACATTATGGCCTCAGGGCTGATATGGGCCGTATTTTTTAGAAAGAACTTGGAATGTTACCGTCTAGCTTCACATTATATTTTTAAAGGCGAAGCATCAGTTTTCAAAATTGCTTACCCTCAAAATATGCATAAGTTTTGCAAGCAAGTATATGGTGTGTGTATGCACATATGTGCATGCACACACATAACAGAGACACACACACACAAACACACACATATATATATATATATATATATATATATATGTCTGCATATGTATATTTTAGGTCCTTAATTTATGGTTCTTGTAGACATGATCATATTCTGAAAAAAGGATTGTAGCACATACACTGACATTTTAAATTATTACTATGTGGGTTAATTGTACAGTTAATGACAATGCATCAGTTTTATTTAAAACAGCTGGCCTGCACTAATGTACTTAGTCATTTTTTTCTCTTTACTGTGGTGCAGGATATCAACACATTCACATGCTATAAGCATTTTGTTTTCATTGTAATTTTTTTTGCATACTGCAGTATTTGTAGAGCAATGTAAATTTGCTTCAAATAGATGTCTTGTTAGATATTATCTGTACTGGAACGTCATTTGAGACGTGTTACTGCCCTTGGTTTCATTACTGTTCATGCTGTTTTTTTTCCCACCGATGCAATGTTTTGCTCATGTACAATATGGGCAGCTGCCTCTGTTTATGCACAAGTTCAGAATGCATTAACTTGCTTATATGACTTTGAGAGTAAGTGCCATTATAATACATAGTAAAATGAATTAATTTCCTGCTTCATTATATTATGCATCGTTATACATGTCATAAATACAGCTAATAAGTTTTTTTCTACATAGTGCAGTATAAGGGAAGCATGCTTTCAGCAGTAAGCAAGTGAAAGCAAACGTAAAGACATACTTAACAGTGTACAACTGCTTCTTATCAGACACCTAAATAAAAGTAGATTGTCTGACTAATTAATTTCATTTTAATAGCTATACATTGTGACATTCCAAAACAATGTAGGCAAATGTCTGCTCTGAAATCAGTAAGCTTTTACGAATTGCACTGTTTCACTATTACCAAGCAATCTTGATGACCTGTCAAACTTCACTCTCCAGGAGATCAAGGTTATGGGTGATCTCTGTTGTTACTTAGGACTGTAATGCTTGGGTCACAGTTGCTCAAGCTTTATTGCATGAGAGCATAGCTGCATGCATGCATTTGCTTGTTCCGTTTAAGAGCAATGTTTTTTTCTTGGAAATGTGTTCTCTGAATTATAAAACTGAAGCTTCTCAAAGAAAGACCATTTATTTTTACATTGTGTTTTACTTCTGTGCCTTTCTTCAAGGTGCAGTAGACTCAAAATGTGAATATTTAATTAAGGAAGCTCCTCAATACAGGAGTGCAGAGAATCTTGTACCCCAAAAAACACTTTTTAGATAATTGTGTGATTTATTAGCACAAAAGCTTCACAGGATTGAGTACGTGTAAATATTTTGTGTACTTAAGCTGTCATTTTTTTTTTGTATAGTTGCAGCTGGGTAGCTTGGCTTTTTGAGATATGATTTCAACAAGACATACTAGATCTCCAGTGTTGCCTAGCATTTTGTTTGTATTATAATTGAGCACTCAACTGATATCAAACCAACTATTGTCCCTTATTTTCTTTTGGTCACTTGTGCATAGCCAGTAGTACTCAGTTGGCCAAATCATGGCTTTGTCCATAGATGCATTAACCTGCGGGTTGATTCAAAAAAGTGGTGGATTGCAGAAAACAGGGAGAAAACCAAGTAGATATTTAGAATTCTTATTGACAACTTTTTGAACATTTTTTTCTTTCAAAGTACCCTTTCAGTCATGTGGTGTTTGGGAGACCATGTTGGAACTTCCCTCATTAAATGTGTAGGTGTGATATAAGGAAATATTTATATAAAGAGGTGGAATATCACTAATCATTTTATCCATGGAGATACCTGTAGGTCGGTTTTCTAAAATGCATTACAACAAAAACAACCGCAGAGGTGGAACCTTTAATTAAATATAATTTCTCTGCAATGAAATGTCCAAAAGTGTCAAGTACCTGTGAATCAGGTTCAGCAGCCAAACTAATAAGTTTCAAACTGTAGCCAAAGTTATCTAAACAAAGTAAATATAAACTGTTTTATGTGGGGTGAAACAGCCCCTAAAACACTTCCCATGCATGGGGCAGTACTACTTGCATTCCTCCATAATTTTGCAATCAGCTACACAGCCTTGGCTTAATCAGGGAAAAGAACATTTCCTCCATTGCTAGTTTCATGTCTGTGTATTTGTAGATAGACAGATGAATTGTATAGAACATAAGGTGCTGGATATGTGGTACAGAAGGATAGAGTCTTGCCTGTGGTTCACCTGATTTGGGTTTGATTAGCAGTTTGGGTGCTGGATGAGCCAGCCTTGGCAGTAAACAATTAAGCATCCATGCTTTCAGCCCAGCTTAGGCAGAGGGTTAGTAACAAAGCCTTGCTAAAAGATCTCTGGCTCTTTGCGGACAGGCAACTTGGCAGCTCGCTGCATGGACAATACCATGTTCCTGCCAGACAGTGCTTTGCACTGTACCCAAGCTTGGTGCTTGGAAGCATGTAATTTTGCAGGCCCTTGGGTTGGCAGGAGTGTTGTCCAGCCATTACAGGTAGGGAAGCTAAACTGTCATAATGTAGTCAAACTTGCAAAGATGACAGCCACTTTGATGGCCAGCTCTCACTCCACTGCTGTTTAATAAGATAATGCTGTGTAAGGCATTTCTGCATTGAAGACAGGTGACCACCTTACAGGGAAATGTGAGGTGTTCCAGTCAGTGGGGTGTGGGAATCAAAGGGACAGTTGGCTGTTGGACAGGGATAGGCTACGAAGAAAAAAAATATATTACAAAAATATGAAAAGTAAGTTAAAACTTATCAATCTATAGTGCTGCCAATGTCTAATTGCACTTTGAGTCCATACTGTCAGTTCAGTGCTTTATTTTGCTATTGTACTATTCCCGGGTTCACAGTATGCCACTATAGATTTAATCATAATACATCAAAGACTGTACTGTCAGTCACACTATTTAAACCTATCTGGCTGATTCTTAGACTAGGTGCTACAGACATAGATCTCAACCATCCATCTCCAAAATGAGGAACACTAACCCTCATAATGTGGAACACATACTAATGACTTACTAACAATTTCAACTAGGAAGGTCATAGGATGGTCAAAATATACTGGTTTTACTTACAGAAAAGATCTTTAAATGAATTAATGTGATTAATTTCTATTTAATATGGATATCAATTAAAAAAAAATTCCTAACACTGAATCCGTAACAGACCCTTTCGATGTGGAACTTCGAGGAACATGAACTTTTTAAGACCTAAAATGAGGTACGTTCCTCGTAATGAGGTACACTTGAGAGGTATGGCTACAGAAACACTTGAAATTCACTGAGAATTTTCATCTTCAGTAGTGTAGTAGTGTAGCAGTAAATTTGATTTGATAAATTTGATCTTTATGCATTTTTTTATTTCTAAATTCTTTTGCATGACTTGCAACTGCAGAAAGGAGCAGAATAATATAATTTTCTTAATATGGGAGAATGTCTGTTTAATTTTACAATGACTGTTTTCTATCAAGTTACTGTGCTTCTCAGGATAACCGCTTATATGCTGAGTTTCTGCATCTCTTATCCTTCTTAGTTATGGCCATATTTGATGTCCCAGTACCTCCAAAATTTTTCCAAAACTGCAGCCTTTATTGACTGCCTTTTGACTGCATTCATGGCTTCCTCATACAGTCAGACATCGCTAGGGGTTTTAGAATCTTTTATTAATATCCCCTGACAGTCTTTTTCACACAGTGTACTTAGCACCTTCGGGATGTACACTTGACTCATACTACATGCAAGGTGTGGTGCCACCTATACTGCTAACATTCTTACGATAAACTCTATAAAGCATACTTTGCATCTAGGATCCACCAGTACATCAGCAAACAGAGCTCTCACATCATGGGAATAGTTAGGTTTATCAGTCAAGCAGAATCTGCAAACTATATTTTCTTTATAAATGTTTTAGTTTATTTTAATGTGGAAGAGTAAAGGAAAACAAGTATTTACAAGTGCTAAATATACAGCTGGCATTCCTATGAGGTAGTTGATATGTTTTAGTGTAATTTACAAGACTTAGAAGAGGAGTGTTTCCTTTGAACATCTATGAGATAGTGAGTTGGAGATTTTGTAACTGTTGGGAATGACTTCTGTGTATATTCCCTTCAACACATACACGCATTCCAAAAGATTTGTGCATTTTATTCATGGACAACCTTGCTAGGATCCACCCTTTGATGTTTTACTTTCTTTCCTAGGATATCCTTTAGCTTATGAGCTGAGTTTTATATTTCACTATAGTAGTTGATATGATATTTAAAATAAAATGGGAGTCAGAAATGCTGGGGTACAGTGTGAGCCTTATCAGAGTTTTAAATTTTATTTAATAGTGCAGACTTTGATTTTTTTTTTCATTGTTTTGATGACACTGAAAATTGTGGGCCTGATACAAGTAGGTATCTGGCACTGGCAAAGGCATGTTCGGTTTTCATTAGCATTTTGCATTTTATTGTACCAGGTTTTGTCTAGACCCTTAGAGGGTAGTAATTCAGTTCCAAGGTATAAGCCCCATGCTTAGGTATGTGTGAAGTGCTGAAGTGCCTGATGAACTGTTGTCCTTATCAAGGCAAATTTGTTATTATCATGTATCTCTGGTTTAAACCAAATTTCTAGTGTAGAATTATAACATTAAGCTTTCCATGTATATGTATGTATGTGTATATATATATATATATACATATATATGGGTTCCATTCACATAGTCAAACTTTTACAAGTTCGAACCACATATGGTCGAGACCATACGTTCGAATTTGTAAAAGTTTGAGCTTTTGAATGGAGATCTCCGTAAGCGGAGGTTTCCATTCACTTCAAAGTGGTACAATCTCAGAGTTGGTATATTTAAGTAGCGGGGGTGTGGGGGGTGCAGGTGGGCTTGCTCCCCTGCTTAGAACAAGTTATTGTTTAGTACGTTGTTTTTTTTTTTTTTTTTTTTTTTTTTGCATAGTTCTGTAACTTCGAACTTAATGGTTCGACCATTAGGTGTTCGGAGTTATGGAACTTAGACTATCTAATACAAACCCTATATATATATATATATATATATATATATATATATATATATATATATATATGTATATAAGCTATAATACTTACCTTATAGCTTTATGACACCTTAGGAAACCTTGTAAACTGCAATAGCCCTGCTACGTTCAGGTCACCATTTTGGTCAGCCATAGGGCTCTTTTTTTTCTACTTGAGTGTTTGCCTCCTTCCCCTGTAACTTAAGTAAACTGACTCTTACATTAAGAGCTATAATACGTACCTTATAGCTTTAGGACACCTTAGGAAACCTTGTAAACTGCAATAGCCCTGCTGTGTTCACCTTGGCTATGCTAGGGCTCTCTTCACTCCCCTCCTTGCCCTCTGTTCCCTCCCGCCCCCAGTACCTCTAAATTTAAAGTACTATAGCCACTCCCCCAATTTCTAGATCGTGTCTGCTTTCATCTGGGATAATTCCTCCCACCCCCATTCTTCTGCCTACATTTTAGTAGCACCTGTTGGCTTTCATCTGGCATTCTCCCATCCCCCTTCCAGTATCTTTACCTCACCACTCTGTCTTCTGGTGTTGCATCACCAGGTAAAACAGTTCCTTAACTCACTAGCTGAACCACAAATAATGATATACTCCTCTTTGCTACCCCTCTTGTTCGCACCATACCTCCTTACCTTGTATGAAAACCAGTTTCTCACGGGATTTCATGTCCCGAAAGGCCATACTATCACCCCAGCTGTAAATCCTCTCGCCTTCAACCATACTTACAGTACCAGGTCCTATCCAACATCTTGTTCAGTCTATCAACATTTCAACCCCAGGCACATTAGCTCTAGATCCAAACACTACCACAAACTAATAAACAAATTCCTGAAGCTCATCACCAAGTATAGACTTAACCTAATACTTGGTTGTGATATTCACCCCAACCCTGGCCCACCCACTTCAGATACATATACCCCCTCTACCTGCAATCTAAGCTACAAACCTACAATTAATAGACCAACTAAATCTCCTAGCCTGTCATCTCAATATTAGAAGCATTAATAACAAGGTACATGAATTGCATGCACTTCTGGATGTCCACTTCCTGGAGATTCTCCCTTTATCTGAAACCTGGTTAAAACCTAACACTACAGACAATGAAGTGTTACCACCTGGGTACAACATACACAGGCTGGATCATGCTTCCAGGAATGGGGGTGGGGTAGCTGTACTCTATAAATCTGAGTTGAATGTCACCTCAGATTAATAACTCAGAGATTCTTGCCACCAAATTGCAACTTAATAAAAATAGATGCATTAATATCATCTGTATGTACATTCCCCCATGTAACAATATATCTACACTTGAAGATATCCTGCACTGGCTATCATGTCACTACCCCCAAGAAACCCTACTACTTGGAGACTTGAACATAGACTGGGGCACCTGTTACTCAGAATCCCCAACCACCCATATTAACCTGCATGCATTTACACAAATCATATCCACCCCTACCCAGGATAGGTAAACCTAACCAAAAAGAAAGCATACTTGACTGGGTACTCATAAATAGTCACCCCCAACTGTACACCTCTGGTACCCCCTCTGATGGCCTAAGTGATCACCTTCTCACATATGTAATTAAGCACAAAGCCATTAATTCCCAACAACCCTTACTCAGAAAGGTTAGAAGCAATAAAAACTTGGACCCTGCCAAATTCCAACAAAAACTAAACTCATGTAATTGGTCTATTCTAAAACACCTCCCCTTAGAGGAAGCAGTAGCATACTTTTAACAACAAATTCCTTGAGATCCTTGATTTGCACGCACCTGTTCGTTCAAAGAGAACAAAGGCAAAAACTGTGCCATGGCCTAAAGAGTCTAAACTCAAAATTACCTTTAGAAACAAAGCATGGGCTTTATGGCATTCTTCTAAAGACGTCCAAGATCACATTAAATACAGGCAATCCAAGAAAAAAACTAAAAAATCCATTTTACAAGGCAAAAAATAATACTACTGTAATTTACAGACAGTAAATCAAAATAACCCTCAGAAGTTTTGGGCAGGTTTAAATAATCTACTACATCCTGGACAAACTTCAACCCCAATCCCTGCTGCTACTATTGATAAAACCCCTGAAGATGTTTCTGACAGTTTTAACCGATTCTTTACTGAGACAATTCAAGCCCTAGCTAGCCAACTTACCTCCTTGCTCCCCTGGTCCTGAAAGTACCACCCCTAGAAACCTACTCGCGTTCAGCTTCCAACCAGTCACCACTTCACTTATCCTTACCTTGATCAAAAAATTAAAACCCACTACACTTTCTGCTGATCAACTCCCTGCCGAGTACCTACAAAAATCAGCTGATGTTATTGCTTACCCTGTCTCAATACTAATCAGTCGAACCATAGTAGAAGCTAAAATTCCCGCCATCTGGAAAATATCCTATGTAATCCCACTTCACAAAGGAGGCAGCTCTACTGAATTCTCCAATTATAGGCCAATAGCTATACTCTCTCCACTTGCAAAGATTATGGAAAAATGTATTCATAGACAACTCATGCACCATCTAATCCAGAAACACCTTATGGCAGACACTCAGCATGGCTTCCGTCCTCATCACAGCACTACTTCAGCCCTCCTAGCCTTTACCAACACCATAAACCTTAATCGCAACAATAATTATATATCCTCAGCCCTCTTCTTGGATCTTTTCAAGGTATTCGATATGGTTGACCACCACCTTTTAATCCACACCCTGTAAACATTCTGTCTAGATACTAGAGCCTTTCAATGTTTTCAATCCTACCTGAATGGTCAACAGCAGGCTGTCCTCTGGCAGAACAAATTCTAATCTTCTACCTAACACCCTTAGAGTACCACAAGGCTCTATCTCTAATAGAGATATGGTCAGCTACCCAGACCACCTTTAATACAATAGCAAACTGGCTTTCTGAACGTCGGCTGATGCTAAATCCCAAAAAAACTAAAATGCTGTTACTTTCACCAACACGTAGGTCTACTGCTTTCACCTTTACCATAAATTCAAATGATGGCACAATAATCTCCCCTGACCCCTCTACAAAACTATTAGGTGTCATCATAGATAATAATCTAAAATTCGACCGACATGTTAACCAAACTATCAAAACCATCAATAAAAAACTAGGGTCACTTTACAGAATAAAAGCCTTCCTAACCCCTCCAGCTAAAATTGCCATAGCTCGCTCTCACCTTCTTTCAGCCATTCTGTATGCATCCCCTCTACTCTTGAATTTAAACAAGACTGTCGTTAACAAACTTTCAATTTGCTACAACTACATTGCCAGGTTTGCCACTGTGCTGCCTTTGACGACACATCATTGCATCAATCTAAATCAGCTTGGGTGGCTTGAACTACCCAGCCTAATCCAGTATAACCAACTGATTATGGCCTATAAAATCCTCTATAATCCAGGCAATACTCCTGCAATTAAAAATATTATCACATCCTATAACAATCCTAGTCCGCTTTGTTCCTCTAACAAGCTATTAATTCAGACTAGCAAAATTGATAACACAGCCGATGACTTTCTCTTTGCAAACTCTGTAAGAAGACCCTGGAACTCTCTTCCAGCTGATATTACCTTACTTTCTACTTTAGGTCAATTTAAAACTAGACTCAAACAACATTTGGCACTTAACTGGCTATGTCAATGTATCAAGCCTGGCTAACTCTCTCTAGAATGTGTAAAAATCTGTTAACCAGTTTACTGTGTAATTTAATTTAATCCTGATTTACACTTGGGATTAACTCTAACCTGTGGAACTTGTTTAACTTTGTAATCACTGTAAATAGTCTGTAATATGTAATGCTGGTATTATGTAATGCTGTATCTGCTTACCCTTGGAGCTTTTTTCCCTGGGCCTCCACTGAAAATGGACTTGCATCCAGTCAACAAATGTAAAATTAAAAAAAATATATATATATATATATATATATATATATATATATATATATATATATATATATATATATATTATATATACTATACTGTCCAACATCAGCTAGATATTCCTCCACAATCTCCCTCTTAATGTTGCAGGTAACCACTTTCAACAAAATATTCCTGTATGCTCTGAACTCCATAGCCACAACCAGAAAAATAAGAATAAAATCTAACTGTGCCCCCTGGCTCACTAAGCAAACTCGCTCTATTATGCATCAGAGGGATGCTGCCTGGAAAACATAATCAAAAATCAAGTCACTACACAACAAGTACAAATATGACTCTGTCGTTGTCCATGTTGGAGTGAATGACTTGAGACGTACCTCCCAGGACTACATAAAAAGAGACATGGAAGAGCTCTCGGATCATGTGGCCCAGGCAGGTATGACCCTAGCCTTGAGTAGCATCCTGCCTTTGCCCAGAATGTTACAACAGTATAAGGACAAAATGATTGACTTCAACAATTGGCTAAGCTTCTGGTATCATTCAAAGGGGATCCATTATCTGTCTGCCTGGGACGACATGATCGACAGACCACACTGCTTTGCCAGAGAAGGTCTGCACCTGTCACCCCTTGGATTCAGGATACTGGCTAAGGCTCTTTCCATCCCTGTAGTGCCTTTTTTAGGCAAAGTTCAAAGGACAAAACCACCACCATAACAGGTACAAGCATGCAAAATCTGAAGGTAATGCTACTCAATGCTAGAAGTCTAAACCTCAAAATGCACTCTCTCGAGGCACTCCTAAAAATGGAGAACATCGATATCGGTGCAGTAACTGAGACCCGCTTCAAGGCTCCAGAGAGCACCCCTGCAATACCAGGCTACAACTCTTACCACACTTTTCGGCCACCAAATCAGGACTGAAACACTAAAGGTGGAGGAGTGTCCATATTCACAACACCAGGCTAGTTGCCCAACACAATGCGTCTGAAATTCTCCAGGTGCAACTAACACTAGTTAAGACTGCAGTCCAAACTGTAGCTTGCTATAGATCCCCCACCATGCTCCAAGATTCTCACTACACCTTTCTAAACATACTGGAAAATATTAAGATACAGCCAAACACCCTCATACTGGGTGATTTCAACTACCCTGCCATTAACTGGGAAAACTACTCGTGTACCAACACCTTTGCCCAACGGTTCTTGGAATTCATAAATTCCAATGCCCAGATCAACTAATCCTTAGTCTCACTAGGGGCTCCAATATCCTAGACCTGTTCATTACCAACATGGGAAATCGATGCTCCACACCTATGGTCACCCCCTCGTTGGTCAGGTCTGACCATAAGCTAATCACCCTTGACATCCACATCCCATCCACCAGTAAGGCAACCTCCGTAAAAAACTTCTCCAAAGCCAACTTCATGCTACTGAAGTCAGAAGTGACAAACTTCATGACACCCATGCAGACGGGAATTGAAAGTTCAACTGCTGAATCCTACACTAAGGCACTGTCCGAGCACATCCACTCATGCATGAATCGTGCCATCCCAAATAGAACCAGGACGCTCTCCTCCAAAAAAAGGAAGCCAATCTGGTGGTCCCTTGCCATAAACAAACTTTACAACAAAAGGAAGAAACTGTTGCAGAAAAGAGAAAAACCCCAGGATGCAAAAAACTCCCTTACCAGCCTCAGCAAGAAGCTGAGATCCCTTATAAAATCCTCCAAAGCTAGTTAGGAAAATAAAATTGCCAAAGATTCCAAAGACAACCACAGGGCATTTTATAGCTATGTCAAGAATCTAAATGGCAATGCTCAGATCTGCTGTAAGCTACAACAGAATGGTATTAAATATACTGATCCCAAGGATATTGCCAATAACCTGGCAAATCGATTCAGTGCACACGTCACCCCCCTTTCACCCCTAAAGGGCCCATCTCAATACCAAAAGATTGCCAAATTCCAGTAATAATGGCCACACAAGTAATAAACACACTCTCCAAAACCAAGAATACAGCATCCATGGGACCAGACATCTCAGGCTGTGTACTACATGAACTACAAAATGAACTGGCATCTCACCTAAGTGTCATCTTTAATCATAGCCTCAGCTCAGGCTTCATGCCCACTGAGTGGCGCACAGCTATAGTTATTCCACTCCACAAGGGGGGAATCCACCTTGGATCCCGGGAACTACTGCCCCATCAGTCTGACGAGCCTGATCTGCAAGCCCATGGAACGTATTATCATGGAACTTATAAACAAAGACATTGGCAACCTTCAAACACTGGACCACATGCAGTTTGGGTTCGTGAAGGGCTGATCTTGTCTGCTAAACCTGATTGACTTCTTCGAATCAGTCTCCAGAGCCGTGGACAAGGGTAAGGTGGTCCACACAGCCTATCTGGACCTCGCCAAGGCCTTCAACACCATCCTCCACTCTGGAATTATAGATAAACTTACTAAGCTGGGCATTAATCCGTATGTCACTCGATGGGTTGCCATCTGGCTTACTGACAGAACCCAGACTGTAAAAGTAGCCAATTCCAAGTCCAGCTCCAGACAAATGACAATTGGAGTACCTCAGGGTTCAGTCCTGGGACTGCTCTTGTTTGGCATCTACAGGCCAACACTAAGGGACTCTGGCTAACAAAGTTTGCAGATGACTGCAAACTAGGAGCCATTATTGAATCCCCAAATGATGTGGATATTCTATAAAAGGGTCTTACAGAAACAGATGCTTGGTGTCAAACTCAATGCCAAGAAATGTATACTTATCCCCTTTGGGAAAAAACATGTACCCATAAATTACCACATAGGTGGCAGTACACTAAACACCGAAAGTGTGATAAGTTCCAATATTTCCAATATTGCTAGATTTGCAACAGGCTCTCCTTTTACAACCCATCACTGCCTAAATCTACGACATCTAAACTGGCTAGAACTACTTAACCAGCTCCAACTTCACCAGCTTACAATAATCCACAAGACCCTGTATCAACCTAGCAACACCCCAATACTCTCTACCCTAATTACACCTTATAATAATCTCAAAAATCTACGCTCCTCAAACAAACTACTGATCAATACTACTAAACCCAACAACTCAGCAGGTGAATCCTTATTCTCGAACACTGTTGGAAAAATATGGAATAAACTACCATCAGAAATCACTTCTCAGTCTTCTCTCTCACTTTTTAAAAAGAACCTAAAACTATACTTCAATAAACACTGGCTATGCTCCTGTACTAACCCAGACTAATTATTTTCCTATCCTCTATACCTCACCCTACATCCTTTCTTTTCTTCCATTTACGTATTCTTTAAAATACTATTATACAACATATATGTATCTTGCACCTGATCATGTAATCACTAAGTGTTTTGCAATTTGTATGTACCTGTGGGTGGGGGGGGGGATAAAAAAATATATATATATTTTTATTATAATTAGCTTTTGTAATACTTGCTGTTTTATAATATCTGTAATAACTTCTGTTTTAACTATGTATGATTTCTTGGAGCTTTTCTCCCCGGGCCTCTACTGAAAATGGACATGTATCCAGCTAGACTAGCCCGGTCAACAAATGTAAAATAAAAAATAAAATAAAATAAATAAATAAATAAGAGACTTAGGGACACAGGTGGACAGTGGTCTCACCTTCGATAACTGCATCACCACAACAGTCAGGAAATCCTTCTGTGTGGCACACCACATCACTAAGGGCTTTTCATCCAGAAAAAAGGAGGTCATTGTCCCACTGTACTCATCCCTCATTAGACCCATTATAGAATGCAACACCCCGTTTGGTATGTACCTCTCAAGACATCTGCAACAACTGGAAAGACCACAGAAATACCTCACTAAAAGAATCACAGGCCTAAAGCAGATGCCCTATGCTGACCGTCTAAAAAAAAACTCCACCTATACTCTGTCGCATATCGTCTACTCAGAGGCGATCTCTGCTTAACATACAAGGCCATGTCAAACTCAGAGCTGTTGGACATGCTACACTTAAAGAAATCCCAATCCCTCAGAGGCACACGCTCCAGGGATCTAAACCTTGTCATCACAATGAACAAAACATGCTGGAGAGATAGGTTCCTGACCCAGAGACTCCCCAGACTCTGGAAAAGACTGCCAATACATGTCAAGCAGAGCGTCAATTTGGCCCTCTTCAAAAGGAACCTTGATGATTGGATAGGAGATAGGAAATTCACCCCGGGAATCACGTCAGATGCCTTGCTAGACAGGGGTCCAGGGAAGTAAATACTGTGGGAAGAAATAGCCAGGGAATTGTTATGGCTAGGCTTGCATAGGCCCTAGGGCCGATAGCCTAGTGCCAGCCTATGAACCTCCTCCCCTTCTCCAACAGTACAAGGGACTTAGAAACTTGCGTAAAAAAATAGTCATAAAATACAAAAAAACTTTCTTGAACTCCAACCATGGCAGCCCACACAAAAAACCCAAAAGATTTTGGTCTACAGTTAACAAAATGCTCTATCCTACCAAACCTCCAACCCCACACCCCTTCTCCCTCAATACTGCCACTAAGACTGCTACGCTTTTAAATAAACACTTCCCAGATACAATTCAAAAGCTAACTCAACCAAGTCCCATTGCCTCTACATTACCCATACCCCCCAGTCCCTCTTCCCCCATTTCATTCTCTTTTCAGCCAGTTCCCACTGCTTTCATCAGGTTACAACTAAGTAAACTCAAACCTTGCTCTCCCTCTGTCGATAAATTACCCCCTCACTTCCTCAAACTCGGTGCCAGTTCCATTGCTTATCCAGTCTCTATCCTTATAAATCGCTTTATTACAGAAGCCCTTGTCCCAGACATTTGGAAAGCCTTCTTCACGATCCCTCTCTACAAAGGTGGTAACCCCACCGACCCATCCAACTACCGTCCCATTGCAATACTCTCCTCACTATCCAAAATTCTTGAAAAATGTGTCCACACCCAACTACTTAAACACTTGCTGGACAACAATCTCGTTACTCCCATCCAGCATGGATTTAGACCCCACCACAGCACATCTGCTGCACTACTCTCATTCACCCAAACTGTAGCAGAAGCCTGTGATAACAACCACCTAGTTTCCTGCCTATTCTTTGATATCTCCAAGGCCCTTGATACAGTCTGTCACATCAAAATGATATCTAAACTTTCTGATCTCCATCTCTGCACCACCACTATAAACTGGTTCTCTAGTTACTTATCTAACAGATAACAGTCTATACACTGGTAATCTGTCACCTCCCCATTTCTCCCGGTCAGCACAGGTGTTCCCCAAGGCTCTATCTTGGGTCCCCTCTTGTGCAATATCTACAAACAGACTACATTCTGCTAATAAGCTCTCTACTCTCTTACAATACGCTGATGATTCAACTCTTATCACCACCAGCCACAACTTTCCAGAACCCCTTGCCCACACCCAGGATACCTTCACCTCTGTGAAAACCTGGCCCACTGATAACCAACTAATATTAAATCCAAAAAAAATAAGCTTTTACTTTTCTTGCCTAAAACAGTGTTACACCTTAAACCCTCCTTCTCAAGTACCTCTCTCAACAATACTATCATCACACCTGAACCCTTTACTAAATTACTTGGTGTAACTATTGATGATTAAAATTTGACATCCACATCAACCAGCGCATTAAAAAACTAACCAAAAACTTGGACTTCTGTACCGTAATCACAAACTACTCTCTCTCTCCACTAAACTCTCTCTTGCTGCATCACTTCTCATACCCTGTCTTCTAAGTGCAGCCCCAATTCTTACAAACCTTCAGTCATCTCTCCTCTCTAAATTAGAGCAAACCTACCACAAAATAGCTAGATTTGCCTCCAATCTACCATATAAATCCCACCACTGTTTCGCTCTTAAGTCTTTATTATGACCTGAATTTCAAAAACAACTTCTTATGCCACAATTCACATTACACACTCTATACTTTATAACCCTGCTTCCTCTCCCTCCATTTCTAACATTGTATCACTCTATAACACCACGCAACAGCTTCGCAGATCTGATAAACATCTTTTAGACATCTACAAACCTGCTAAAAATATAGGCAAGTCCCTCTATAAATTCTCTGTCACCCATTCCTGGAATACCCTTCTCCTTAATATAAGAAGCATCCCTCATAAAGCCAAATTTAAACACAAGCTTAAAAACTACCGACTATACACCTGGTTCTGTCCATGTCAAATTCCTACCTGATATTCTAATGCACTCTTTCTATTTCCTAACTCTAAGCATATATCTTCTTTCTTTCTTGTCTCTCTAATACTTCCCTTTACTTTCTTTATCCTACCCCCTGCTTCTTGTAAATACTGCTAAACCTGAAGTTTCCAGCTGTTACCTATAGATATTTAGGAATATCAAACTTATTTGATGTAATATACCTGATTTTTTTCTTTTTTTTTCTTCTTCCGCATCTTATACAAAACTGTGCAGTAAAGTGTCTCCGATGTATAACTACTTGAAACTATATCATTGAAAGCATAGCTACTTTCGCAATATTTTTTTTTGGGGATACTTCTGTAATTTGTTAATTGTATCTGGAGCTTTTCTCCTCGGGTCTCCAATGAAAATGGGCCGCTGGCTCAGTTGGACTAACCCGGTTAACAAATGTCAATAAATAAAAAAATAATAAAATTTATGTATGTGTGTGTGTGTGTGTGTGTGTGTGTGTGTGTGTGTGTGTGTGTGTGTGTGTGTGTGTGTGTGTATATATATATATATATATATATATATATATATATATATATATCACTATGTAGTGGAAGTCACCTAAAAACAAACAACTCACTTAAAATCTTTTTTTTTTGGGGGGGGGGGGGTAGCAGGTTGATCATATCCCCATCACTCTTCCAGAACTGTACCACTTCAGAGAAAAGGAATACTCTTTTAGGTGAATTCCACTTTTAGTTAAATGTTCAGTTAATTACAATATGTTTTTTTCTTCATCGTATTGCCAGTAGGTAGGCGTGTGTATATGCACGTGCAGACACACGTGTACAGGTGCAGCTGCATCCTGTGAGGGATTGGTGTTCTGTACAGGACTGTTTATATGCCTTATGCCTGTTTCTTTCTTGGACATGTTTTGGCTTCCCTGTGACAATGAAGAAATGAAACAAATATCATGAATGAATACTGTATTGTCTCAGATCTTTTATTATGTCATCAAGCTGTACGTACATAGGTAGAGTTATAGGGTATTATTTAGTGGTTGCACTAATTGTCACAGACTTTTTAGCAGCTTATCCCCCACCACCAGTTTAACACCCTTATTATTAGACTAGAAATACAATTACTTCATTCATACATACTGTCAGTTAGCTAAAATAAGATAAGCAGTTTTCAAAACTTTCTTATCAAGTAACTTCTCTGAGAAAATGTAAGCCTGTGAATATCAAGTCGTTTCTGTAAGTAAAGTCACCCTTTCCATGTGCTTCTCTTTCTCCAGTTGTGTGCCATGAAGTTAGTAGGTTAGCATATTACTCATAAATAAGGGGAGTGGTGAAGCAAATTTCCCACACATGGGGAGTGCAAGGGGTATTTTCATGCCCCCCCATCTTCATCAGTAAAAATAGCCAAATTTGTGTTTTTGCAGAAAGCTAACCTGTTGGCCATTTGTGGTTCTCTAGTTGGTTTGTCAGGAAGCTGGACACTGAGGCTGTGTTTGAAACCATTATAGAATACATGAATGGTGGTGATGCTGCGGTAGCATTGTCACCTCACAGTAAGATGCTGTCCGGTCCGATTCTCAGCTAGAGCATCTTCTGCGTGGAGACCGAAGTTCCGCTTTGGCGACCCCTAACTGGGAAAAGCTGAAAGACACAACATAGAATACATGAACCTGAGAAAGTACTGCTATATTCAAGTCACAGAATTAAAGTAGCAACTTTTTTTCCCTGTCTTTTTTTTTTTTTTGAGTAAAATGGGAGATAAACTATTTATAATCTGTGAAATGACAGAGCAACAGATCAGTGTATTTAAATAAAGTACTAGTTTATGGATTTCTTTGTTTAGGTGCATGCTTCCAGGCTCGAACCACATATGGCCGAGACCATATGTTCGAACTCGTAAAAGTTCGAGCACGGACGTAAAACCACATAAAACCAAAAAACACAAAACTAAACGTCTATAGCGGGGGGGGGGCACACCCCCCTGCACCCCCCACGTGTGAGGCTTCACCCACCACACTTCCCCTTACTTAAATATACCAACTCCGAGATCGCACTACATTGCAGAAATGGGAAATCTTCCCTTTCCGCTCTGTACGGAGATCTCCATTCAATCAGATCGGACTTTTACAAGTTCGAACATATGGTCTCGGCCATATGTGGTTTGAACTTATAAACGTTCGATCTACTGAAGGGGACCCATAGATATATATATATATATATATATATATATATATATATATATATATATATATATATTGAGAGAGAGAGATAGATAAACAACAGAAACATATGCCAAAAGACATACCTGTGATTTGTAGCAAATAAGGAGTGTAGTAAATGTTAAAATGAAATGCTTAATCCATGGTAAAAAGAGTGAAGATACTAATTTTCTACATTTTGGGAACTCATTTTTTTTAATAATATGTAGGTCCCCATATATACAGCAAATTTACTATCACATGGATGTGGCAAACCTATTTCTGAGATCTGTATGGTATTGTAACAACTGTTTACTAGCAGTATATCCACATACTGCAGAATTTGATGTATGTAAATGGATTTAGTTTGCAAATCAGATCATTCTGAGTGTTGTAGGCATTGCATACAAGTGAGGTGGACTACCTTGTTCATAACCACCACTTCTGGCCTTCTACTTAAACAATTCCTTGTAGTCAGATATATAGTAGTAGTAATGTAACAGAGTGCATAATCTAACAGCCCTGTAAGAAAGTAATGTTACTAAACCCTTAATGCCCCTTAGCTGACCTTGAGATAGCTCATCTTCTCCATAACTAGGAGTACCAGTACTGTAAACCACAGCACTGTGCTGAAGTACGAACTTAATTAATTTCTTGGTGTGATTAAAACAGTATTTCACGTATATTAAGTGTCTTGGTTTAGACTGGTGCTTAATAAATTAACACCATTCTTAATCAGTCGTTTGCAGTATCTGATGGTATATCTCACACTGGCAAGTCTATACGCTACTAACAACTTCATCCTGAATTTGATCCCATCTGTGTTCTCTTGCATATTTTGTAACATGGAACTAAACTTTTAATCAGTCCATAGATTTTTGAACAGCTATGAAAAGAACTACATGTAACTAGAGGGGTATCACTTGGTAAAAAATTGTTTCTCTGTGATTTGTCATCAGTTGCTTTGTTGAATCTTATGATTGTAGATCTGTGATTGCATTCTTATATTATTGATGTCCACCATCCACAACCCCTTTTTCCCATTTTTGCACATGAGCTTGGGGTATCACATCAATAATGACAATCATCTAGAGCAACCTTCACACCACTGGATGGCTAGCCCTACAGTGATTGTTTTTTCATACCACACACATACATACCTATGGCCAGTTTAGAGTATTCAATCTACCTAAAGCATGTCTTTGGAATGTAGGAGGAAACCAGACAGCTAGAGGAAACCCACACGAACACAGGGAGGATACATAAACTCCACACAGTAGGCATCCCAACCGAGGATCTAACTGGTGAATCTCTTGCTGTGAGGCAACAACTCTATCCACTGTGCCACAGATAAGGTATGATAATGCAAAAGAAAGTAATGATAGCAGACCTGAGTGTGGTTTTAGCTAAAACTGACACTAATGCAGTATCAGGCATGGATGCGATAGATTATAGTTTTTATAGAGGATATTTTGTTAGTGTTAAATGAATAGCTAATGAAAGGAGCTAGAGATAAAAAGATAATACTATTATAGTTTAGATGGAAAAAAAGAAGAAAATCAAACTTTAGAAAACAGGAAAGCAATTGTACAATGCAGTCTTGATTCCATTTATGCAGGAAAGGTTTTTAGCAGTGCTTGGAATGATTACTGGAGAAAAGATTTATGGCATTAAACTGGAGAAAAAGAAATGTGAATAGTACTGCAAGAAGTGGTGGGTGCAGTAGTTTGAGAAGGGCAGAAAGGAAGAATATAATATTGGGAAAAGGGTGAAAAATGTATTGAAATCTGTATATGAATTGTTAAACATAGCAGTAAATGTGCATGGATGGGTAAAGGTCATTAGATAATGGGCTTTGAAAATGAGTGATCCTCATTGAATGTTCAAGATTTCAGATCAGGTTTTTCAGTTTACAAGTAAAGCTCAGTGAAAACTAGAGCAAGTAATCTGGCACGAAACCAAGGCACAGAGACTGTAATCTTAATTTCCTTTCGCTTCACTAAACGTGGCTCTTAAAAAGGGATAGTGAGAGGAACAAAAAAAAAAAACAAAGACTTAAAAACAGCTGCAGCAGCATCATTACATGTACCTGCCTTTTCCTCTCCTCTCACTAACCCAGGGTCTTAAAAGTTGTGGTTAGCAAGGGAGGAAATAAATACATGCATACATACGTACGTATGTAAATAAATAAATAAATATAATCAGCTAACAAAATAACCTCAAAAAGTGTTAACAAGGACCTGCATTTTCCTTGTACCCTCCATAACTGAAGGTTTCAGAAAGCTGGAGTTAGAGGTCAGGAAAATAATAATGGTCTTTTGGCTTTTCCCGGTTAGGAGTCGCCACAGCGGGACTCTAGTCCACTAATGATTGGCAGTGGATTTTTACGGTGCCGAGTTGCCAGCCCGATGCTCAACCTTCAAAGAAGGCACACCCATTCAGGCACGTACCTACCTGCATGTCTTTCAAACGTCACTCGACCGCGAGGAGGACATGCAGACTCCACACAGAAGGCGCTCCAGCCGAGAATCGAATGGGAGAACCTCTTGCTGTGAGGTGATAACGCTAACCGCTGCACCACCGTGGCCAGGTAGTAGAGGTCAGGAAAATAAATCAATAAAATGCAAGCATCTAAAACAAGTGACTATGGCAGTAGTTATTAGGACCTGCCTTTACCCTTTGCTAACTGGGGTTACTACAAAGCCATGGTTAGCAAGCAAAGAAATAAACAAATAAGTACAGAAATGTATAAATAAATAATATAATGCAAGTAAATACAGTAGCAGTTAAAAGGCTGTGACACGTCTGTGTATTTGCCTGTGTGGATCTGTGCGACTGTGGAGAGAGTTTTAATGCTGTGAACTATGTGTAACTGACAACAATACAATGAAATAAACTCCTGTTGCTATTATTTATTAGTTTGATCACAATAAGAAATCTGAACTGTGCACAGTGAATAAAACACTGGGTATATTTACAATGTGTGTGTGTGTGTGTGTGTGTGTGTGTGTTTGTGTCTATCTATACGTATACCAGTGTGTGTGGTATTATCTTTTTCTTTGTTTGATCACAATAAGAAATCTGAGAAGTACACAGTCAATAAATTGCTAGGTACATTTACATTGTGTATTTGTGTGTGTGTGTGTGTGTGTGTGTGTGTGTGTGTGTGTGTGTGTGTGTTTGTGTGTCTGTCTGTGTGTGTGTGTTTGCACTTATATGCCTGTGTATGTTTTGTTGATGTATTAGTATGTTAAACTTTGTTTTGCTGCAAGTGTTGTAAGGGATTCCAAGCTGTCGTGGAACTTGGAGAAAAGGGAAGAGATGATTTTTTTTAATGTCTCTTTTCCCCAAGTTTGTGTGACCTTGGCGAGAGTATATTTAGGGACTGAGGATATGGGTACAGAGCCCAAACTTTGGGGATACATGAGCAAAGCACATTTGGAAAAATGTGTTTAACTTTAGTGTGATGTTTTGTGATATTAATTTATTTGCCTTTTTTGTGTGTTGGTGTTAATGATGATGATGATTTAGTTGCCATATTTTGGGAGCTGCTATTTGTATTGTTCAACTTGATGTGGTCTTGTGAAACATGCTTGAATAAATAATTTGCAGTCAAACAGTGAATGATAGTGGAGAAGGATTATACTTGCAAAGGGACTGAAACAATTACTCAGTTTTGTGAAAGGTGTAGAAACAAAACTCCTTTAATATTCTGTTTTTTTTTTTTTTTTTTTTTTTTTTGTGGTCATGGATAAAAGAAGAAAAAACTGGAACTCTGACAGAAAATAGGGTCTGTATGATTTTACATCTGTGTAGGTTTTGGCTATTAATAATTATCTAGTTTTGAAGCACATCATCATATATTTTTTAAACTGCCATTAAACCCATGGTGGAAAAAAGAGAATTAAAATATAAAGAAGCCATAAAAAAGTACTAATAATAATTGTTAAAGTAAAATATGTACAAAGATCTGGTAACATTTCTTGCACATTCTTTGTAATAGGAGATTGTGAAGGTCTTGTAGGTTCTGTTCATTCAACTAAACATTTCCCATGGGTGTTTAATTTGCTACCATAGTATTTGAAAAAAAAACTCCCTGCCTAAGTAGGAATGAGGGATGCTAATAGTAGTGATGTCATCACACATGTTTTCTGTTGCAGTAGTCAAGGTCTGTTGTGGCTACGACCTAACTTATAAAGGCAAGAGAAATGCATGCACATATGCGCGCCCACGTGCGCACACACAAATGTGTGTGGGTGCCCTAGCTTTCATCAACAGTTTTTTTTTCAAACAATTAAAAAGCCAGTACAGCTGATCAAAAGTCACTTGTTCAAAAACTGCCAGTTTATGTTGTGTGACTATTGAACAGCGATGATTGGGGAATTTGCCCTTTCCCCACTGCAATGCGATCTTGTAGTTTGTATGTATAATTAGCAGTGGTATGTGGATTCCCCCCCTGCAAAAAAAAAGATGCATTTGTTTTGCTGTTTTTTTTTTATGTTTACATTTTGAATTTAAATGTTTGATTATTGGAAGGTTGATTTTTATGACATTTCACACCATAATATCAAAAGGCCAAAACAATGAAACTCCTAAACTTAAATCCACCCCACCCTCACACAGGACGTTACCTAGATCAATGGATGGGTGACTGCAAATTCACTCATGGGGTTGTGCCCATGTCCCTCCTGAACAGAGGAAGTCGGTATTAACTAGCATATACCCTTACCTCTGCGAACTTCACTCAACTAGGCACTGATAGTTGAGGCAACTTGAGGTAAGCATGGCTTGTATGGGCTCTAGGGCCGTTAGCCTAGTAGCCTCCTATGAACCTATCTTAGCACTCATTCTAGGTCCATACCCCTGCAGGACTCATACTGGCACTCTTTCCTCGGTCTATGTTGGTAGGGAGATTTGATATTTGAGGTTTTTATATATTGTGTTCTTTTTCTTTTGGTCATTCAATGTTATGGTATCAGGATTTTTATTTTCATAGTAAACAGGCACTCATATACTTTAATCTATTTATCTGTCTATCTATATTCAGATAAAGTGGGTGTGGGTCATAGGTTCATAGGTAGGTACTAGGCTATCGGCCCAAGAGCCTACGTAAACCTAGCCAGCAAGGTACCATAGCTTACGCCACCCAAGAAAGTTATTCACTGTACTCTTAATTTTGTAATACCTGTTTTGCTTCACTACGTCTTCCCTTCATATTTGGAGTTTAGCTCCTTGTATTTCTTTCCCTCAAAAAATTCTTTTCACCCTCACTTACTTTAATTATGATTACTAATATAGGTCTACTGTTGTTTACTTGAGATATTTCTCTATTTCCTTAAATTATTTTTGTTAAAATTTCTCATTCAACATTTCATATTAAGTGCCAATCATTTAAGGCCTCTAGGTAAAAAAAATATGTCTGCCACTGGTGTACTTTTATAGATTTTATTGTTTAAGCCTTCTTATCTTCTGGTAGTTTCTTTAGTAACTGGTTTTAAAATTAAAGTCAGTTCTTGCAGTGAAATGTTTTGTTCTGATCTGTGATTGTTCTTCCAAGCAACCATTTTGCATTCCACTCCCATTTTCTTCTATTTGATTCTACGTGAATACTTCACTAAGGTATAATTCAATTGTTTTAATACATCTTCTGCCATATTGTGCTTATAATCTCTCTCATCTACAAGTACTGCAAAAATGTCTGTCCTTTTCCCCTAATAAATAGGGCACAGCTTCCTTCTTTCAACTGTCCATAGCTATTTATGCAACCCCATTCATATCTTATGTGTATTATTAGTATAATTACTAATATTTATTTTATTTTTATTTTTTATTTTAACATTTGTTTACTGGGAAAGTCCAACTTGGAACAAAGCCAATTTTCAATGGGGCCCGGGGAGAAACGCTCCGGATGCATGTCTTTGTAATACCCTCTAAAATGCTTTGAATTTCGTCTCTCTCTCTTTTTTTTAATTCCATCTTCAAATAGTTTACTTTTTCTCTGTAGTCTTTTTGTGCCAGTCATTTTAAAGCTAAGTACCATTTAATCAAAGCTGGAAGAAAAACTGAATATTTATGATAATTGCAGTATATATTCTTAAATGCCTTTGCATTTCCTTCTCTTCTTAATTACTCTTAAATATACCTTCCCCAATCATTAGTGCCTTCTATTCTTTTCTTTCCTGATAACGCATCTTAAAGCTTTGGGATAAGAAAATATTGGGTTAATAATCTTTCACCTCACTTTTAACACATACTAATTACAAAATATTCACCACCCAGTCTTTCTACATTGGCTAGCTTGTCTGTCAGTCTCTGCAAGACTGCTTTGTACATTTTTCTAAGTTTTTTGAATTGTGTAAATTTTTTTATATAGTGTAATAACATTTTGATACTGTTAATAACATTTTATGCCTATATTTTCAATCACCTTTTTACCTGAACATCTATCACTTCAGCTTCTTTTTATTATGCTTGTGTACTTGTAATGTGATCTTGTTTAATACACAGCATTTTTCATCTAAAATCATTATCTATTCTCTAGTGTTACTGATGTTCATCGTGTTGCAGTCATTACTCTTGGGTTATCCTGCTGGCAGGCTACCCACAGTTGGCCTGAATTCCAAAGTCTTGGTCAGGCGTCTGTTGCTGTCGCCTCTTCCCTGACGTCAGTGTGCCAGCGGTATAAAAGATGCAGCTGACGCCATTTTCTTCACTTTTTCTTGCCGCGCGGTGCCCGAAGCAGAAGCAGTTCACAAGTGCCGGTCGGCTGACTCCTGAGATTTTCGTGTTTGAATTTCAGATCCGAAGTCTTCATTTAAAGCTAAGTACCCCGTTGGGGAAACTTTTTTCTTGCTCCAGACCGGTGTGAGAAAAAGTTAATAATTGTATTTCTTGTGGGAAGCAAATAACTCATAAGGACTTCCATTCTTATTGTATTCCTAGCCTAGGCCCTGATCACGACGCTGCTAATTGCAGGTTTTGTGCTAGATTTAACCAACGTACTATTAAGCGTCGGTAAAATTTTGCATTTCATTACTTTGGCCGAAGATTTAATTACACGATGTCGGATAGCTGTCCGACTACTGCAATTCACAAAAAACACAAGGAAAAGGAAAAGGACAGGCTTCCGAGGTCCAAAACTGAAGACGAGGCTTCTTCTAAGCCTGTCGCCGGTTCGCTGGTTCTCAGTGAGGCGCTTTTGCAGCCTCTGACGCTCGCTACCTCAGAGCCGCAGGCCGCTTCTGACTCCCACGTGGAGCAGACTAGGCCACTGGAAACTCAAGGTATTGGACACTTGGAAAATATTCCCTCAGATGGGTCCGGAGCCGCTGAGCAGGCATCGGCTTCTGAGGGTGTTTTCAGGCCTACACGGTTATATGTAAAACCGACTACAGCTTCAAAGGCAAAGACTAAAGCACCACTAAAGACAAAGAAACAAGTGCAGCAAGCCCATGGACAGGCCTCCATGCCTAAAAAACAGATGCTCAAAGTGGCAGAAGACCTAATTACTTTGATCAGGGATTCCCATCCCCCTCCTGATAAGAGGCCTAGGCAAGAAACAAGGAAGTGTCCAAAATGTACTGGTAATGAAAAAAACAGACACAAATGAAACCACAGGCACTAACACCCTCCACGTGTATAGATTATTCCTCTCCGCGCTATAACTGTTCAGAAAAGGTGTTTTACCAAAGCAAACTGCTGCAAAAATCAATAGTCCACAGGTTAATGTTCGTTTTAAATGTTGTTCAAACCAAACTGCTGCAAAATTGTGTAGAATAAATCCACAAGCTGTAGTTCGTTTTTAACGTTTATTCACCTTCGTTCTCGTCCACAACTTCATCAGAAACATTAAAATCCTCTCCTCAATACCTTATATAGTCAAACCAATTAGCATTTGAATTAATTACATATATTATCATCGTTTAAAGTGCATGCAACCTCTTTAAAGGTATTAAAAATACACTAATAAAATTGTTTTTAATGTGTATATAATATATAAAATTGTTAAACAGTTTTCATCCAAAGCTAAAATGCAGAAATTCCATAGTTTAATATTTAAAAATGTAAAATCAAATGTAATGCAAAATCAAATTTAAAATGACAGAAATTCCTCCAAATGAACAATTAAAAGGAACAACGTTGTTAGTTGTTCAAAAAACTACTATGTTAAAGTTTTGCTGCCCTTAATTTGAGTACAGGTCCCAGGGAGATCATACCATTTAAACCTGGGGGCTTTGTTGCTTCAAGTGTAATTTGCCAAAAAAGCTCCCTGTATTCTACCCTGGTCTCCCACATCCCACCTCTAGGGTCAACATCCACCACTTCTAGGACAAAAAATTGAAACTTTGCTTTTCCACATTGTTTGGAATGTTTGAAAAGGGCATTACTTTCTTTGTTAGTTCTCATTTCATACAGGTGTTCATATATTCTTTTTTTAAGAGGTCTCTCACTCTTACCTATATAAAATGAGTTACATACTACACATACAGCCAGGTAAATGATTCCTTTTGTGTTACAATCAACAAATGAGTTCATGTATAACCTCCTATTCCTTGCCTGTAAAAAATAACTGTCACCTACAGCAATGTGTGAACAGTATTTGCAGGCCCCACATTTATATAAGCCTTTTTTCTTAGAGGAATTATTTGAACCAGGATCCTTATGACCCCTCTCTATTAAATTCTTGATAGTATTACATTTCTTGTATACAAATTTCAGTGGTTCAACAAATATACATTCCAGATCAGATATCTTGGAAAAGTTTTCCCATTCATTATGTATAATATTCTTAACCAGTGTTGTTTGTCCATCATAAGTCATCACTAGACTACTATTGTAAGCCTTTGTTGTCCTGTGCTCACCTACCATACCTATGTAATTACTGTTGTTACCTAAAATGGGTGCAAATCTAGAATTCCTACCTTCTGTAACCTCTTGAAGAAGGTCATTAAAAAGTTGGTTAGGGTATCCCCTATTCAAAAATTGGGTCCTTAACCATTCACATTCTTGCTTGAAGTGGTCATTGTCTGAGGACATCCTGCTAATCCTGACCAACTGACCCTTTAATACTCCTTTTTTCTGAAAATAAGGGTGTGAACTAGTAAAATGCAGGTAGGAATTAGAAAAGGTTTCATTCTTATATACTTTTGATACAAATTTGTTTTCATTTTTGGTGATGGTAATGTCCAAATAGTTGAGAGTATTCTTGTCAAAGTTATGTGTAAAACTAAGGAATTCAGTGGTACTGTCCAAGTAGTTGACTAATTCAATAAAAGTGGTCTCATCCCCTCTCCATAAAAAACAGAGATCATCTAAGAATGTGAATGGTTAAGGACCCAATTTTTGAATAGGGGATACCCTAACCAACTTTCAAGTTTCAATTTTTTGTCCTAGAAGTGGTGGATGTTGACCCTAGAGGTGGGATGTGGGAGACCAGGGTAGAATGCAGGGAGCTTTTTTGGCAAATTACACTTGAAGCAACAAAGCCCCCAGGTTTAAATGGTATGATCTCCCTGGGACCTGTACTCAAATTAAGGGCAGCAAAACTTTAACATAGTAGTTTTTTGAACAACTAACAACATTGTTCCTTTTAATTGTTCATTTGGAGGAATTTCTGTCATTTTAAATTTGATTTTGCATTACATTTGATTTTACATTTTTAAATATTAAACTATGGAATTTCTGCATTTTAGCTTTGGATGAAAACTGTTTAACAATTTTATATATTATATACACATTAAAAACAATTTTATTAGTGTATTTTTAATACCTTTAAAGAGGTTGCATGCACTTTAAACAATGATAATATATGTAATTAATTCAAATGCTAATTGGTTTGACTATATAAGGTATTGAGGAGAGGATTTTAATGTTTCTGATGAAGTTGTGGACGAAAACGGAGGTGAATAAATTTTACGTTTATTTAAAACGAACTACAGCTTGTGGATTTATTCTACACAATTTTGCAGCAGTTTGGTTTGAACAACATTTAAAACGAACATTAACCTGTGGACTATTGATTTTTGCAGCAGTTTGCTTTGGTAAAACACCTTTTCTGAACAGTTATAGCGTGGAGAGGAATAATCTATACACGTGGAGGGTGTTAGTGCCTGTGGTTTAATTTGTGTCTGTTTTTTTCATTACCATTAAGAGACAGAATATGAATCTTCGGACCAGGTTTCCATTTCCTCTGACTCCTCTTCTGAACAGGAATACTCTCTTCCTCCCTAAGAGGATTCTGATGCTGAAGAATCTATCCCTTCAGCCTCTCCTCCTGAGGATTATTCTTTTGGGGAAACCCTGCATACCATGAGGGAGCACTTCCACTGGGAGAGCCAAGACTACTCAGAATCTAGGAAAAGGCTCAGAGACTTTCTTTTACTACCTCAGCACAGGCCTCTTACTATCCCCCCTGTTTTAGACATTGTAGATAATGTATTTTCAGAGTCTGGCCTGTCTCCTGACTCTTTACCCCCTGCACCTGTTAAGCCAGACAGATACTACAGGGTTCCAGATTCACATACATTTCTTTATAAAAACCCTGCTGCTGACCCAGAAACTATTTCTCAGGGTCCAAAAGGGGTCAAGGCTTCCACTGCAAAAAAAGTATCCCCTCTGATAGGGATTCAAGGGCACTGGACAGATGGGGGGGGGGGGAAGGTTTACACTACTGCTACCTTGGCTGTGAGGGCTTTAAATTGTCAATTTCATATGCTTAAATATCAGCAATACTTAATGTCACTGCTTAAACAGAAAATGTTAACAAATTCTGAATGTGCAGAAAACAAGGAAATGCAGGATTTATTGCATGCAACTGAACAAGTGGGAAAGCATACTTTGCAATGTGGTTTTGATTCTCTGGAGGCCTCTTGCAGGACCGCTGTTATGGGTTCTGTCATTAGGAGGCATGCTTGGTTAAAGGAACAGAATCTGCCTGATCATGTTAAAGCAAAGGCAAAATTATTAGATGCTCCATTACAACATGATACTTTGTTTGGTGTTAAAGCAGAAGATGTGTTGAAGAAAATGGAGGACAAAGCGAAATCTATGCAGACAGTTAAGGATTTCTTACAGGTGCAGCCACCCAGATTTAGCAGGAACTGGCCTACAAAGAATTGGTCCTTTCCAGTGTCAGACAGGCCACAAAGAGGCAGATACAGATGCCCCAGAGGCAGATCCCAGCCCCAAGGCTCATACAGGCCTAAACAATGGGCTGCTTCTACCTCCAAAATCGGAGAAGACAAATCACAGCCATACAGGAAACAGTCCCAATGACTTTCCTCTGCCAGCACCAAGCACTTATCTTTTGGCAGCCCCCTTAGGGGGAAAACTAGCACTTTTTCCACAAAACTGGCACATGATCACCCAGGACAAATTGGTCTTGAATATAGTGTCTCAGGGCTACAGGTTCCACTTTCCCACCCTGCCAAGGGCAAACTGTATGCCAGACATGCCACACAATCAATGGGCAGAGGCACAAAAGCAAGTTTCATCCCTCATGGACATGAGGGCCATTCAGCGAGTACCACAGCAAGAGCAGGGACAAGGATTTTACTCGAGACTTTTCTTGGTACCCAGAAAGGACAAAGCCTGGAGACCATTACTGGACCTGTCTATTCTAAACACATTTCTGTACGTTCCAAAATTCAGAATGTTGACTCTGCAACAGCTTCTGCCCATGCTGGGCAAGAAGGCTTGGCTTGTAACTTTGGACCTAAAAGAGGCATACCTGCATGTCCCAGTCAGACAATCTTGCAGGAGATACCTCAGATTTATAGCTGGCTCAATGCACTACCAATTCTCTGCACTGCCCTTTGGCTTATCTACTGCGCCCGGGGTCTTCACAAAATGCCTGGCACCAGTAATTGCATTTTGCAGACAAAGAGTTATTCAAATGTATCCTTACTTGGACGACTGCCTTATTCAAGCGGAGAACAAGGACAATTCTACTAAAGCATCTGGCATTTGTAAAAAGATTACTAATTTGCCAAGGGTGCACAGTAAATGAAAAGAAATCAAAACTAGTACCCTCTCAAGAGATAATATTCCTGGATGCAAGCGTAAATACAACTGCCCAGATGGCTTATCTCACGCCAGACAAAGGCAACTGACTTCTTACTTCAAAATGTTGGCAACAAAAACCCAGTTATCTGCAAGAAAAATTCTGCAGGCTTTGGGCTTCATGGCATCTTGCATTCTGCTAATTACATATGCCAGACTGCATATGAGGAAACTACAATGGTATCTAAAAAGTGTTTGGACTCAACATTGCCACAGCCTGGAAACATTAGTTACCCTCATTCCCTGCCTGCAACAGGAGTTTCGATGGTGGGCACAGGCCTGTCACCACAACAAGGGACAACCATTCACTTTACCCACAGCCAGGCAGACACTAACAACGGATGCATCAGATTATCCCTGGGGGGGCCCACATGGCAGGAAGATGTATTCAGGGCACATGGCCCGCAAGCCAGATGCATCTTCATATCAATCAAAAAGAGATGCTAGCTGTTCAGAATGCCCTGACAGCTCTCAAGGATCTACTTAATCCAGGACAACTACTGATAAAGACGGACCATACTACAGTCATGTGGTACATAAACAAGCAGGGAGGCACACATTCCTACCCCCTCTGCAGACAAGCCATGACTTTGTGGAACACAGCATTGACTTATCAAGTTCACCTGCAAGCACAATTCCTGCCAGGAAAGATAAATACTCTGGCAGACGAACTAAGCAGAAACCTCATGGATCCCCACGAGTGGAAACTGGATCCACAAGTCTTCAGCATGATAACAAGGAAATGTGGATTCCCAGACATAGATCTATTTGCCTCCCCTCACAACTGCCAACTACAGAGATTCTGCACAAGGACTTATCACAAGCAAGCATGGAAAGTGGATGCCTTATCCTTCAGCTGAAAAAACATAACAGTATATGTCTTTCCTCCACTGCCTCTCCTCCCCAAGGTACTCCTAAAGGTCAGACAAGAGAAACCAAAAATGATACTGATTGCCCCAGACTGGCCACGCCAGCACTGGTAGCCAATCCTAAAGAACTTGTCTCAAGGTCCAGCCTGGACATTGCCTCAAATTCCTCACTTACTGACACAACAAAACAATCAGATCCTGCACAGCCAACTCAGGACCTTAAATCTGGCAGCATGGCGAATAATGTAGCCATTCAGAACACTCCTTTCTCCAAAGCTGTGATGGATGTTATTTTGGAGGCCAGGAGGCCCAGTACCAGAAAATCTTATGCAGAAAAATGGAAGAGATTCTGTGCTTGGAACCAGGCACAAGGAATTGACAAGTTTGTACCAAATATTCCTCAAATTTTACAATACTTAACTGAGATGCTGGACAAAGGCCTATCCTTTTCATCAATTAAGATCCATGCCTCTGCCATTTCAGCCCATTACAATACGGAACCACCTATCTTTTCTCATCCTTTAATAAGGCAGTACCAAAGATGGGCCAAAAACATAAGAACTCCAAGGAGAGCACCAGTACCTGCATGGGACCTCAATTATGTCTTGGAAAAACTCACATTGCCTCCTTTTGAGCCAGCCTCAACAGCTGATATAAAATTCTTATCCTGAAAAACAGCTCTGCTCCTAGCAGTAACCTCTGCAAGACGAGTCTCGGAGTTACAGGAACTCATGGCTGTATAACCTTTTATCATTTTCCATCCAGACAGGGTTTCTCTGAGGACAAACCCGACATTTATGCCTAAGGTGGTGTCCAGTGTGGCCCTTAACCAAACCATTCACTTGCCTACCTTTTATCCAAACCCACAGAACAAGGGTGAGAGACTTCTGCATTCTTTGGACATACACAGACAGTTACATTTCTACTTGGACAGAACTAAAGCTTTGAGAAAGACTGAGCAACTTTTAGTGGCATATGCTGCAGAATCACAAGGAAAGGCTATCTCAAAACAGACTATTTCAAAATGGATAGGCCATTGCATTCGTTTCTGCTATTCACAACATGGCAAATCAGTGCCTAAGGGCATTAGGCCACATTCAACCAGAGCAGCAGCCACTTCAGCAGCCGTCCTCAGAGGAGTACCAACTAAAGACATCTTAGAGGCTGCAACTTGGAGTTCAGTGCACACTTTTACAAAGCACTACCACTTACCTCTCTAGTCTAAATCCAGAGCAGGCTTTGCCAATGCAGTTCTGCAGGGCCTCATAGCCTCTCTTAATCCTATTTAGCCCCAGCCACTCATCCTCACCTTTGGGATTCAACCCAAGAGTAATGACTGCAACAGTGAAACACGATGAACATAGTACAGTTGTGTACCATAAATGTAGATGTTCAAGTGTATTCACTGTTGCATTCCAGGTTACCCTCCCACCATCCCCCTTTCTTTTGCTGGGTCTTATCTGTACTTCTCTATTCTATACAACCTATGTGGTGTATTTGCTTGTAGATGAAGGAAATGATTACCTTAGTGCATGCATGTTTATTGGCAACATTTTTAGCCTACCCTTTTGGGGGCACCTGACATCTGGGGCAAGAAAAACTGAAGAAAATGGTGTCGGCTGCATCTTTTATACCCCTGGCGCACTGACGTCAGGGAAGAGGCGACAGCAACCAACGCTGGACCAAGACTTTGGAATTCAGGCCGACTGTGGGTAGCCTGCCAGCAGGATAACCCAAGACTAATGACTGCAACAGTGAATACACTCGAACATCTACATTTATGGTAGGTACACAACTGTACTTTTCATATACAGCCCAGGCTGTGGTTGAAATGCGTCTGCTGTGTCCATCCTCTGTTGCCAATGAACAAATGCAAAATAGATTTGAAATGGGTCATCATTGAAGCTCCTCGTACATGTTTCTTGCTGTTCTACTAACTTTTTCTAGTTTTGTAAAAAACAGTTTATTTGCCCATTTGGCATCCCAGCCTCATCTTTTCCCTGTCTTGCGTATCCCTTTTTTGTCTGCCCACCTTGAAGCCTTCTGCCAAATTTATGCGATTTTCAATTCCCAGGCTTTGAGCGATCACTGTAATACATTACTTCTAAAAGGTTTACTTCCTCCTTCAGCTTCTTCCTCTGCAGATTCTGATGTTCTTCATCTCACATTGCTGCAGTCCTTACACTTGGGTAGTCCGCTGTCCTCGGTCGGCCCGAATATCAAAGTATAAGGCTGACATCGGTCAAGGCGCATTTGACTGAC
Organism: Protopterus annectens; assembly: GCF_019279795.1. NCBI lineage: Eukaryota > Metazoa > Chordata > Ceratodontiformes > Protopteridae > Protopterus > Protopterus annectens. The sequence continues at coordinate 600,680,757 of NC_056748.1, forward strand.
ATCAGGACGTCAGGGTACAAATGCGCATGACCGACGTCATATCCTCAGTCTTTTTTGCCGCATGGTCCGATGCAGAAGCAGCGTTGCAAGTGCCGGTTGGCGTTCTGAAATTGTTCGATTTCGGAGTTTCAGACCGAGTCAAAGTTGGCTAAGTACCCCGTTGGGGAATATTTTAGTTTTTTCTTGCCTCAGTGGTTTACCGGATGTCAGAAAAAGTGAATAATTGTATTTCTTGTGGGAAACAGATACCGCATAGAGACTATCATACTTTGTGTATTCCTTGTTTAGGGCCTGAGCACGACGTTGTTGGGTGTCGCTCTTGTGCTAGATTCAATAAGCGCACTATAAAGAGAAGATTAGATTGTGCCAGGTTAGTCTTCGGGAAGCGGTGCAATTATAAAATGCCGTTGGATGCTCCGACGCCCGCTTCTTCGAAGAAGCGCAAGGACAAAGCAGTTAAGCCTAGGCTAGAAGAACCGTCCGCGGACGCCCGGTTCTTTAGAGGTGTCGGTGGAGCGGTGGTTCCACCGGAGGTTTCTTTGGGATCCCAGGGAGAGACTTTGTTATTGCAGGATGTGGCCTCTCAGGAGGCAGGTCAGGCTGATGGGGCTTCTCAGGTTACTATACTCCCCTCCCTGCCTAGGGTGGTTAGGCCCTCTCCTTCTGTTTCCAAGGCTTCTCCCAGAGGCAGGCCAGGTTTAGCTTCAGTTGGTGTCACCCCTAGTTCTTCAGGAACTGTGCCCAAGAAGCATATGCTTAAAATGGCAGAAGATTTGATTACTTTGATTAGGGTTCTTTGCCCCTCCTGATAAGAGACCTAGGGTGGAGCTTGAGCTAGGGAGTCTTGACCAGGCTTCGGATGTTTCAGAGTCTTGACTGAAGACTTGCAGGAGTACTCTCCTTATTCTGATTCTGATGTGGATGATTCTACTCCTTCTGCTTCTCCTCCTGAGGATTTTTCTTTTTCAGAAACTCTTCATTCCATGAGGGAGCATTTTAAGTGGGAAGGTCAGGACTTCTCTGATTCCAGGAAAAGGCTTAGGGAATTTTTGTTTTTACCCCAGCACAGGCCTTTGGCTATACCTCCTGTTTTGGATGTAGTGGAAGATGTTTTTACAGAGGCTTCTCTTTATCCTGATTCTTTGCCTCCTGCTCCTGTTAAACCGGATAGGTATTACAGGGTGCCTGAAGCTCATAAGTATCTTTTTAAGAGTCCTAGGGCAGACCCAGAAACTGTTAGCCAGGGCCTAAAGGTGTTAAGGCTTCTGTTGTCAAGAATCCGGTTCCTGCAGATAAAGAGGCCAGGGCCTTGGATAGATGGGGAAAGAAAGTTTATACTTCTTCCACTCTAGCTATGAGGGCTTTGAATTGCCAGTTTCACATGTTGAAATACCAAAACTATCTCCTTTCACAGTTGAAGTCTAAGGTTGATGCTCTGGCGGAAGGTATTGATTGTAAAGAGTTGCAAGATTTAGTACATGTTTCTGAACAGGTGGGTAAGCATTCTTTGCAATGTGGTTTTGATGCTGTACAGGCCTCGTCTAGGGTGGCTGCCACTGGGTCAGTTCTTCGCAGGCACGCCTGGCTGAGGGATCAAAATTTATCTGACCATGTTAAAACAAGGATTTTAGATGCTCCTTTACAATCTGATGTGTTGTTTGGTTCTCCTGTTGAGGCAGTTTTAAAGAAAATGGAAGACAAGGCTAAGTCTATGCAGACTGTTAAAGATTTTTTGCAGGTTCAGCCTCCAAAGTTTAGTAGAAATTGGCCTACTAAGGGGTGGACGTATCCTTCTTATGATTCCCAGTCTAGGGGTAGATCTAGACGTGGTAGGGGCAGAGCTCATGGCTCTTTCAGGCCTAGAACAGGGAGTTCTCCTGCACAGTCTTCAGGTGAGGGCAGGGGTCAGTCCTTTCGTAAACAGACCCAATGACCTACCTTTTCAGCTGCCAGAGCCTTCTCGTCTGGCAGCACCTTTGGGAGGAAGGTTGGCACTTTTCAAAGAAAATTGGAGTTTAATTACCCAAGACAGATGGGTATTGGATATCATACACCACGGTTACAGGTTTTATTTCCATACCTTGCCTCCTTTCAAAGGCATGCCAGACGTTCCTCCTCAACAAAGAATAGAGGCTCACAAGCAAATTTCTCTGTTACTCCAACTAGGGGCCATACAGCCGGTCCCTATGCCAGAAGTGGGCCTAGGATTTTATTCTCGCCTGTTCCTAGTACCAAAGAAGGGGAACACGTGGAGACCAATTTTGGATTTATCTATCCTCAACACTTATCTGGACATTCCCAAGTTCAAAATGTTGACGTTACAGCAGCTTTTACCTCTGCTGGGCAAGGATCATTGGATGGTAACTTTGGATCTCAAGGAGGCTTACCTTCATGTTCCTATCAGACTAAGTTGCAGGAAGTATCTGCGTTTTCGAGCTGGGACTTCTCACTATCAGTTCTCTGCATTGCCCTTTGGCTTATCTACTGCCCAGAGTGTTCACGAAAGTTCTGGCTCCAGTGATAGCTTTCTTCAGGCTAAAAGGAATACAGATCTATCCTTATTTGGACGATTGCCTGATTCTGGCTCAAGGAAGGGACGAGCTTCTTCATCATTTGGAATATGTGATAGCAGTGCTAAGATGCCTGGGGTATTCTGTGAATGAAATAAAGTCCAGTCTAGTACCCTCTCAGGACATGTGCTTTCTGGGTGTAAGACTGAATACAGCATCCCAGATGGCCTTTTTGACCCCGGACAAACAAAAGAATCTTTCCCTTTACTTCCATCAACTATTTCATCAGTCCGGGCTGACTGCAAAGACAGTCCTTCAAGCCTTAGGGTTCATGGCATCTTGTATTCTGGTGCTTCCCAATGCCAAACTGCATATGAGGAAGCTACAATGGTATCTCAAAAATGTATGGACACAGCACTGCCAGGATCTGGACACTGTCATTCAAATAATACCTTGCATTCAAAAGGAATTTTTGTGGTGGGCTCAGGAATGTCACCTAAACAAGGGACTCTCTGTGACCCGGCCAGAGGCGAGTCAGATTTTAACAACAGATGCCTCAGACAAAGCTTGGGGAGCTCATCTAAATGGAAAGTGGATACAAGACAAGTGGCCTGCCAGACTACAACATCTACATATCAACTTGAAGGAGATGTTAGCAGTCCAGTTTGCATTAATAGCTTTCAAGGATTTACTTCTTCCAGGGCAGGTGTTGATTCTAACAGACAACACAACTGTCATGTGGTACATCAACAAGCAAGGGGGAATACATTCTTATCCTCTATGCAGAGAAAGCAATGATTTTGTGGGAGACTGCTCTCAGTTTACAGCTCAATCTTCAGGCAAGGTTTCTGCCGGGAGCACAGAACTCCTTAGCAGATGTGTTGAGCAGACGAATTATGGATCCCCACGAGTGGAAATTGGATCCTCATGTATTTCAGAAATTGACAGTGTCATGGGGAACTCCAGACATAGATCTGTTCGCTTCTCCACTAAACCACCAGCTGCCAAAGTTTTGCACAAAAAGGTTTCATCCCACAGCTTGGAAAGTGGATGCTCTTTCCTTCAATTGGAGCAATCTTCATGTGTATGCCTTTCCGCCTCTGCCTCTCCTCCCAAAGGTACTACTAAAGGCCAGACAAGACAAGCCAAGGATGATTTTGATAGCTCCAGATTGGCCTCGACAGCATTGGTACCCATTACTGAGAAGCCTGGCACGGAAGCCTCCATGGCCTTTGCCTTCGATTCCACACCTGTTGTCTCAGGAGGACAGTCATTTGCTCAATGTCAAGCTTCACTCTCTGCACCTAACAGCCTGGCATATTCTGTTTTGAACCATAGTGGGCCTCCACTTCCACAGCAAGTTTTGAATGTTATTTTGGAAGCTAGAAGGCCTAGTACAAGGAAAGTGTACGCAGATAAATGGAAGAGATTTTTATTTTGGAGTGCAGCAAAGGATTTTGATGTTTCTGAGCCTAATTTAAGTGTGGCTCTTCAATATCTTACTGAGTTACTGGACAAAGGTTTGTCCTTCTCTTCTATTAAGGTTCATGCTGCAGCAATTTCGGCTCACTATGATTGTGACCCACCATTGTTTTCTCATCCTGTGTTCAAGCAATTTCTTAGAGGGGCAAAGAATATAAGACCCCCACGAAGAGCTCCTACTCCTGCTTGGGATCTCAATTTTGTGTTGGAGAAACTCACTCTACAACCTTTTGAGCCTGCAGCTACTACTGAATTAAAGTTTTTATCATGGAAGACTGCTTTTTTGTTGGCTATTACCTCTGCAAGAAGGGTTTCTGAGTTGCAGGCCCTTATGGCGGTTGAGTCTTTCTTAATTTTCCATAAGGATAGGGTATCTTTACATACTAATCCTTCCTTTATGCCTAAAGTGGTTTCTAGTGTGGCTTTAAACCAAACTATTCATTTGCCTACTTTTATGCAAATCCCCAAAATAAAGGGGAAAAGATTTTGCACACTTTAGATGTACACAGGCAGTTGCGATATTATTTGGACAGAACTAAAGGGTTCAGGCAGTCTCAGCAGTTATTTGTTTCTTTTGCTTTGAGTTCTCAGGGCAAGCCTGTGTCAAAACAAACTATTTCTAAGTGGATTGGGTTTTGCATTGCTTTCTGTTATTCCCATCATGGCAAGGAGATTCCAGCCGGGATTAGGCCTCATTCCACTAGGGCTACTGCCACTTCGACAGCTTTATTGAGGGGGGTGGCAACTAAGGATATTTTGGAGGCAGCTACTTGGAGTTCAGTGCATACTTTCTCTAGGCATTATCACCTACCACTTTACTCTAAATCCAGGGCTGGTTTTGCCACTGCTGTTTTGCAGGGCATTTTGGCAGCTCCCGCTTCCTTATAGTTTGGCCATCCTCCCTTACCTCTGCTTTGGGATTCTACCCAAGTGTAAGGACTGCAGCAATGTGAGATGAAGAACATAGTACAGTTTTGTACCTACCATAAATGTAGATGTTCAAGATCCACATTGCTGCAGTCCAATACCCTCCCTCCTTCCCCTCTGTAGTTAGAGGCGGTTGTGTGGGTTGGGTTGTCAATATGAGGTATATTGTATATATTGTATATATTGTACATATTTTCAGTGCTAGGATGGTTGGTTGTTTGTTTGCTGTCTTTTGGTTTTGACCTTTATTTTTAGGGTCTTCTGACATCTGGGGCAAGAAAAGACTGAGGATATGACGTCGGTCATGCGCATTTGTACCCTGACGTCCTGATGTCAGTCAAATGCGCCTTGACCGACGTCAGCCTTATACTTTGATATTCGGGCCGACCGAGGACAGCGGACTACCCAAGTGTAAGGACTGCAGCAATGTGGATCTTCGAACATCTACATTTATGGTAGGTACAAAACTGTACTTTTCAGGGGCTCAAACCCCCTTAAAGAAGCAGAAATTTTCTTTAGAGTCCAGTGAGCACAGAAAATGCCCCCCTGCCCATTCTCCAAAACCCCATCATCCTCTATCATGTCCTCACAGAGTCTTTCCAAGGCTCAGATTCAGATGGGGGTATTACTGGCTGTGGTTCCCATTGGATCCGTGATTCTTTATCAACCTGTCTCTCATCCAGTTGTGTCTCCTTCTTTGATCTGTCCAGCAATTTCAGAGCCATTGGATCTGAGAATTCTGACAATCGATGTGTTGGATTCAAAGACGGCTAGATGTTTGACTCTAACTATGTCCCTGACTCATTCGACACTGATCTTGAAAAGGCAGGTCGAGTCTCATTGTCCAGGCTTTGGCACCAGATTGGGGTGTAGTCTTGACGCCGAAGTTTTCGGATCTGTCATGTCCCCTCAGCATTTTGGCTCTGGATAGCTTGCTTCTGACTCCTCTATCATGACAGGAGCCTAGGCAGTGTTAGAGCTCAGCCGCATCTGGAACTTTGGCTCCTGTGAGAACAGCAATAGCTTCTCTCAGTCCTTTTGCTTTCAGTGTGGTGGAGAGGGCTTTTTCTCACCTGAGAATCCAGTCTACTCTTATCTCTTCAGATCCTAACACTCTACCACAGTCAGATCTGATTTCTAAGCCACATCAACCTATCCCACAGGGAGAGCCAATCTGATTGAACTTCCAGGCAGTTCCTGTGCAGGAACGTCCCCTTTCTTCTGATACTTTTCTGGATCATCCCAATGACGAGGTCCCCTGGAAGAGGAAATGCAAAAGGAGTTACATGTATTATCCTTAGGAATCTTTAACTGAAGACACTGACTTTGATGAAGTGGAGGAGCCCAAAGGTCTCCACCAGATGATATCTCCTTTGGAGGCATTCTAGAGGTCCTTAGAAAGGTGGATGGTCTTCCGATCCACTTCCCAGGAGTCAGTGTTCCTAGAAGCCTTCGGGTACGGCCCCTCTACATCTTGGGTTACCCCCTTCCCCTGCCAGCAGATGACCTTATAGATCTTCTGTTTTACTGGGCATGGAAGGAGCCAGATACCATGAAAACTATCCCTCGCTACCCAGATAAAATTCTTGCTCCATCCAAAGACAGACCTCATTGGAGAAAGGGAGTTCCTGTGAATGCCATGGTTGTGGCAATTGCCACTAAGAAAGAGCTAGCAGAACAGAGCTCTATTGTCCATCCTCCTAACAGATAGTCCTGGGTAATGGACAGGCTTGGAAAGGATGTTTATGCCCCATTGATCTTTGCTTTACCATCACTTAATTATTTGGCACATTTCACCAGATTGCAGTGACACTTGATTAAAGAACTCTCCAAGTCTCTTCCTCGGTCCATGTTGGTGGAGGAGTATAAACTGTTATCTTCGCAGCTTGCCACCCTCCAGTCCCTTTCCAATGCGTCCATGAGGTTAAGCCCTCATGCAGCAAAGGGTTCCCCAAGAGCGCCAGGTTTAGGCATAGCTGTCAGGAGACACTCCTGGATACACTTATGCAATTTTGTGGAGCTCCTCAAGTCTTCTTTCATCAATGCTCCCTTAGATGGATCTTCCTTTGTTGGCCCAACAGTAAAATAAATGCTCTCCCGTAGTGAGCAAGATAGAAAGACCTTGTTTGCCACCTGAATTTGTTTTTCTACCCTCCAGAGATCCTTCTCCAGGCATCAGTGCTGAGGTAAAAAGGTGTGGTTCTGAAAGACACAAGGCCTTTTCCAAGACTAATGAGTGGAAATTCCCCCAGATGCAGGGGGGGGTTCTAATGGAAGACACAGCCCTCACAGCAGAGAAGGCCCCCAGAATCAAGGGCTTTGAGATACCTTCTAGATAAACCCTTCTAGTCCTAGTCCTCCTGATCGGTTGCCCAACTGCTCTTTTCTGGAGGCAATCGGGGTGGGGGGCATTTGTCTCTGCACCCAAAAGCCTGGGCATCAATCACAAAAGGCATTTGGGTGCAAAAAATTAGATCCAGAGGCTACTTCATTCCTTTTTGCAAACCCCATCATCCAAACAGAAAAGGCTTTCTGATGTTCCACCCAGTCAGTGGGAGTTAGGAGCCTTACAAATTTAAAAGCTGCTCCAAGAGGCCCAACCATACCAGGGAGGATTCAGAATTTACTCAAGGTTCTTTTTAGTGTCAGAGAAAACAGAGGACCTGAGATCTATTCTGGACCTCAGCAGTCTAAATAAATTTATAAAGAACTCCAAGTTTCAGATGGCAGTGGTTCATTTCGTTCTACTTTTTCTACAATGCTCTATCGATCTCCAAGATGCATACTATCACATCAAAATGAACAGACGTTCCCAGATATTCCTGTGCTTTCGCTTTCAGCTGGGGACCAGTCATTACCAGTTAAGAGCCCTGCCCTTTCATCTCATTACAGCCACGAGGGTGCTGACCAAATACATGGCAGTGATAGCAGCTCACATGAGACTGCTTGGATTCAGAGTTTTTCCTTACCTATATAACTGTCTTTTCACTGTCCCAACCAGACTTCTCCTCAAGAAGGCAAGGAACTATTTACTCCAATTATGCCAGTCTTTAGGAATCACAGTCAATTATGCCAGTCTTTAGGAATCACAGTCAATTATGCCATATCCTATCTACAACCCATTCACGTCTTGGAGTTTATAGGAGCTTGCCTGGACACCTCCAGTCAATTGGCCTTTCTCGATCAAACAGAATACAGTCCATAAGATTACAGGCGAGACAAATTCTTTCACACCTTTTTACCCCAGAAAAACTAGTTCTTCAGGCTTTGGAATCAATGGAAGCAGCTATCACCTTGGTCACTATGGCTCAATTCCACATCTGTGATGTTCAGTGGACTCTAGCTGTCCAACAGTCAATTTTTCTACAGCCTCTGTCTTATCTGTTTTTTAGGTATGCAAGGATTTCCTATGTTGGTACAGTCCAATGAAATTTGTCAGGGATACCCATTTGTGTTTCCACTCCCAGTAGCCACGGTGACCACTGATGTCTTCCAATTGGGGGGGGGGGCATTTCTTGGCAAAGACAGTCCAAGGCACATGTTCCCCAGAAGAGATTAATCTTCAAATCAGTGTCCTGGAGTCCTCCTAGTGTTGCAGGCCTTTCAGGACTCTCTTCCTCCAAGGACAATTGCTGTCCAAACAGCCAACATGTCAGTAGTCTAGTACATCAGCAAACATGGGGGAACACAATCCTATCCCCCTTTGTCGAGAGACAGTGAGAGTGTGGCAGTGGGTGATCTCCTCCAACTGCTTCCTTATGGCAATGCATATACTGGGGAAATCAGTGTGCTAGAGGATAAACTCATCAGGTCCATTCTGATGCCTCACTGTTGGTCTCTCAATCAGTCAGTGGTAGGGACGAACTTCCATCTATGGGATCAACCTTGCTGTGATCTGTTTGCCTCTCCCCTCAACAGCAAGTGCAGTAGGTTCTTTGCCCTGATCCACCACCCCAAGGGATTCATCAGGAGATGCTCTGCTGCATGTTTAGCCCTCCACTCTCCTTTATGTTTAGTTCTCTTTTTGCTAATCCCTACATTTCTTCAAAAATCACTTTGGTTGAAGAGCAAGGTTATCCTCATTGCCCCTTTTTGGCCTCATCAGGTGTGCTTTTCCTTCTTATGGTCTCATCTTCTACATCCGCCCTGGATTCTGGACCCCTGTCCAGATCTGATTTCTCTTCCCTCTGGATGACACATCCAGACATTGCAGGCCTCACGTTGACAGCATAGTTTCTCCAATTCCATTAATGGTCAGACAGCCCAGCTGTCCTCCCCATTCCGCCAGATACTGCTTTTATCCCTTTGTTGCTTCGATTTTTCAAGAAGGGGCTAGTTTTTTCCACTTTAAAAGTTCAGTTAGCAGCCATTTTGAATTGTCATACTGGCGATGATACTTCTCCTTAGCTTTTTTTAAGCTATGTAAAGCATTCCTTAAAGGTACTTTTCTACTTAGATCACCTTTTAAAGGACTGTACTCTTCCATGGGATCTTATTGTGTTACTGCAAGGTTTGACTCGGACTCCTTTTGAGCTTTTGTCCAAGTCTTATCTCAAGTTTCTCTCCTGAAAAACATTTTTTAGTGGCCATTACTTCAGCAAGGCAAGTTTCTGAACTCCAAGCTCTCTCCTCAAAATCTCCTTACTTGATACTCCACAAAGATAGCCACTTTACATAATAATCCATTTTTTGTACTCAAATAGCCTTGGAGGTGAACATCAATCAAGTCATCAACTTACCTGTATTCTTCCCTAATTTTCCAAACAAAGGTGAATACATGCTTCATCTCTTAGACATGCATAGACAGCTCCATTTTTATCCCCATAGAATAAAAGTTTTTAGAAAAAACGATCAGCTGTTCATCTCCTTTGCTCCCAGTAGGTTGATAAAACCAGTTTCCAAAGTTACCTTAGTAAAGTGGTTAACAAATTGCATATCCTTTGTCTACACTCATGAGGTCTGTCTTTGCCCAGAACTCCAAAGGCTCACTCCACTAGATCCATGACTACTTCATTTGCTTTCTGTTCCAGAGCTTCTATCGATGATATATGTGCTGCAGCCACTTGATCCAATGCCCATACCTTTATTGCTCATTACAAGTTGGATTTGATCTCCAGAGGCAGAGCTGCCTTTGGTTCTGTGGTACTCTGGAATATCCTTCCATGAAGGCCACCGAAGGGTCTTGTAGCTGTGGACTCTATCCCATATGTTGAGGAATAAATGAAAATGACATCAGATATAAAAAATGTACTCACTATAACTATGCATCTGTGTTGTCTGTTTTCATTCTTCCTCAACCCGCCCCCAGACCTTCAGACCTTTCATCTGGGAGTGACCTGACAGTGATTTTGGAACCACTGTTCCAGTTTGAGCCCTATCTTTCCTTTATCTTTTCTTTTTATTTGGGTGATAGTGTGTCCTTATGTTTATGGGGCAGCAAACTCGATCTGAGGTATTAAATGACTCTAAGGCATTATGGATAAATGGAGGAGCTCAAGAGTCAGATCCGAGAGTCTAAGTAAAGGTGGCTGAGCTGGATCCAGGGTCAGATCCGAGACCCATACATCGAGGAAGAATGAAAATGGACAACACAGATGCATAGTTATGGTGAGTACATAGGTTTTATTCTTACACTATTTGTATCAGTTACTATCCTATGGCCTTTCTTACTCCTCCAACAAGGTTCATTTCTGAGCTATTTTAGCATGTCCTTCCATGGATCCTCCTTTTTCAATGCATTCTTATGTCAAAATGTTTTTGAAAGGGGTTTTGTATAAGAGACATCAAAGAAAACTGGTGGCCCCTCCTTGGGATCCTACTGTTGTGGTAAAGAAGCTAACACTTGCTCAGTTTTAATCAGCTAACCTGGCTGACTTGAGATTCTTAACATTTTACTGACTGCTCTGACCTCTGCAAGAAGGGTGTCTGAGTTGTAAGCTTTTATGATGTCAACCTTATGTCATTTTCCACAGAAATAAGGTTTCTTTAAGAATTATTCCTTCTTTTATGCCTGAAGTGGTATCCAAGTTCACTTTAAGCCAGACTGTCCATCTTCCCATTTTCTTTAGTGCATCTAAAACTGAGGGAGAAAGAATACTCCATACCTTGGATGTCCACATACAACTCTGGTACTATTCAGAGCGATCTATATCTCTCAGATCTTCAGATCAGATTATTTCTTGTGACCTTAGGAAGGGACAGCATATGTCAAAACAAACTTTTTCCAAGTGGTTGTCTAAGATTATTACCTTTTGTTATACTCACCTTAACAAATGTATTCTGGGCAGGATCAAGACCGTGTCTGCCAGGGCCTTGGCTTAATTTATAGCTTTTTAGAAAGGGTTGGATTCTATAAGTATTCTAGAAGCTGATACTTGTTCCTCTGTACATACTTTTAGAAAGCACTATAAGTCTGATTCCTTCTCTGCATCCAGATCAGACTTTGCAAGGACCATTCTCAGGGGGCTTCTGGACTATTCTTCCACTTCCCAAATACAGTATGATAGGGTAATCTACCCACTTAGTTAAGTATACTGCAGCAGTCATCAACATGATGTACATAGTACAGTTGTGTAAGTTAACTTACCGTAACAGGAGATGTTCACGTGATCACTGCTGACATAGCCACTCCCTCCCTCCCTCCATCCTCTTGATTTTTGGTACATTGTTTATGCCAGGGTTTGAATATTTAATGTGAAGTTGTTCTATCTCGCCATTCATTCTTACAGATGGGTTCGGAGCCAATCCTCGGCTCCGAGTCGGCCAACTACAAAGCTCAAGGTCTTCAGACAGCTCGAGGCCAAGTCCCTATCCCATGATGCACCTTGAGTTACCTTAGATCTAGTTTGCCGCTACAACAGATCGGAGGTTTCCTCACAGCTCGGGCCAGTAGGTTTTTCTTCTAGAAAAAATTTATTTTTACAAACTTTAATAATAGTTTTCAATTTAATAACTTTCAATATCTTGTTGAAGTAGTGTATAGCTTAAATTGTGAAAGTCCCTTTATAGTCTTTTTGGCCTTCGTTTAAATAGGCCTTTAGTATCTCCCTTCCCTTTCTGTGGTGTGCCTTTTTATAGATTAGAAGAGGGTTTAATAGTTTAGAAGTGTGTTTTAGTAGACATTTATACGCTTTAGTGTGTGTTTCTAGAACATTAATAGTTTATATTTAATACTATAGAGCCCATTTTTATAAGGGCTGCTTACTATTTAAAATACTTCAGTGTTCTTTAAATTTGTTGAACACGTGTGTGTGTGTGTGTGTGTGTGTGTGTGTGTGTGTGTGTGTGTGTGTGTGTGTGTGTGTGTGTGTGTGTGTGTGTGAGAGTGTGTGTGTTTTGATATACCTTTAATACAGGTTTTCTTGTGTGCATTTAAATATTTCTCATGGCTGACCAGGATAAGGAGAAACAACCCAAGTCTAGGTTTAAAAAATGTCCAAAGTGTGGACAGAAAATGTCTGTGACTGAAGGTCATGTTAATTGTGTTTATTGTTTGGGTGCTTTGCACTTGCAAGAGAGTTGCTCCATCTGCCATTCTTTTAGTAGCTGTGTACTTCATGAAAGAAAAAGAAAATTAATTGATAGAGGGCTATTAAAATCATCCTTTCAAGAAGCTTTGGGCGACCATGATAAAGCTAGCAAATCTCCCAAATCTTCCAAGTTGTCTAAGTCTTCATCATCGGAACAGAGAGTTGTCAAACCAACAAAATTAAAAAAAAACCTTCTACATCAGCTCCACAGCCTTTGGAGCCGAGCGTCTTATTTTTTCAGAGCCGATCCCCAGTCCTGGAACAGGCCTCCGCAATACTGAAGTCACCAGTCCTACAATCGGTACCACCCTCTATCAATTCATCTCGGTCCTCAATAAGGCTATCTGATTTGGATATGGATCATGTGGTGCAGAAGTTGTTACAGGCAGTTGTTACAAAAATTCAGGCGTTTGCAGAATTTTTATCGGTTCTGACTCAAGTGGTTTCGGAACCGAAAACTGTTCTTCCATCTACTTCTTTTCCTCCTCCGAGACATACCGGTCCGTTGGAGCTAGAGGAGTTGGACCTTATGATTGTGGAGCCTTTGGAACTGATGCCTGCTACAGTGCCATCGGTTCCAATTACTCAGACTTCCTCAATGCATATTGAGGAGTCTAGGAGCTTACACTCACCGGTCGGGTCCAGGAAGGCTAGTAGGATCGACCTTTCAGTTCCGACTTTACCTCTTGGGGCTTCGGCTCGGATGAGTTCAGCTCCTACCTCTGGATCAGAGCCCACTGTTCCAGTGCCGAGGGAATTATCTGTTACTTCGGATCCAGTGGTTCCTTCCCACAGGAACAGAGGTGCTTTTGATAGTTACCTATTACAACCACGAAACCGCAATTGCGTGAATATGGAAACGTCGACATATAGTGAGCGGACCGCAAAAACACCGAACATCCTGAAGCGCGAAATTCAAAATGTCAAATCGTCATAGTTGGCCCTTCTCCGGTATAGCTCCTTAAGGTAAGTGTGCAATAGTTACGGACCTTAGGGTTAGGGTGCGGGTTAAGGTAAGTGCATACATAGTACTATATGTGAGCTTTAGTTTAGGGTTAGAAGTAGGGTTTTGTTAAGTGTATGTATGTGGATTATTTATTTTGTTTGGGTAGGTAGTATGTAGCGGGTGGTGGGGTTGGCCAACTATGCCGATTCGACATTTTGAATTTCGCTGTTCAGGACGTTTGGTGTTTTTGCGGTTCGCTTAATATGTGTCGACATTTCCGTATTCGCGTATGTGAGGTTTCACGGTTTTGATATAGACCCCTTTTGAGGCCATGAGGAGAGTAATGTCCCCCAGGACATCCACAACTTCAGGACGAACTACCTCTTCCCCAAAAGTGCCTGTGTCTACTTCTGCCTCACAGATCCCTTTGAAGTGTAGAGACCCTGAGACTCAGGAACCCCCACTGGGTGGTCTCTGTTCTTCCGAGACCTCACCAGAAACTCCCACTGATGAGGTTCCCAGGAAGAGAATTTGCAAGAGGAAGCATCTAGACTCCCTGCAGGAGTCACATCTGACACTGACTTAGATGAATCAGAAGTGTCCCCACAGTCACCTTCTGAAGATATCTCATTTGCAGATATCTTGGAAATCCTAAAGTAGAGGGGTGGCTGGATGCCCACCAACCATACTGAAGATGAGTCGGTCCTCCTGAAAGCTTTTGAGTGTCAGCCCTCTACCGCTTGGGTGTCTCCGCCCTTCGATGAGCTTATGGAGCTGGTCTCACAAAGGGCGTAGGAGTCTCTGGACACCATGGAGCCTGGCCCTAGGAGACCCAATAAATTCATTTCTGTCCCTCATGATAAGACCTTTCTCATTAAGGGAGTGCCTGTTGATGCTATGGTGGTGGCGGCAGCCAACAAAAACGAGATGTCGGAAACTTCTTCCTCTGTCCATCCTCCTAACAGAGACTCTAGGATCATGGATAGATACGGGAAGTGCAAGTTTAGTCCAGCGACTTTTGCCATGCGTTCACTGAACTACCTTACACATTTCACAAGACTGCAAAGAAACCTCCTAAAAGAGCTTGGAGATATTCTACAGGGTACAGTAGCTGAGGGAGTTTCAGACAAGGTTGCATCTCAGCTTGCTACCCTTAATTCCATAGTGAACTCTTCTATGCATCTTATTTCATATGCAGCTGATAGAAAGAGTAGGGCAGTGGGTACAGGAATTTCTCTTAGGAGATACTCCTGGATGCGCTTATGTTCCTTTGCGGAGCCCTTTAAGTCATCCTTTGTCAACACCCCTTTTGATGGCACATCTCTTTTTGGGCCCAAAGTTAAGGAAACTCTGACCTGGTGTGAGCAGGAAGGAAAGACTCTGTCTGCCGTCGGAGTCCATTTTTCCAACCCTGCTAGACCCTACCCCAAGGGTCAAATGGGAGGAAAGGTGTGGTTCTGTAAAGCCCAAGGAGCCTTTTTGGACACACATGGTGAACCCCCCCTCCAGGGACAGAGGAGGGGGTAATAATGGAAGACACCACCCTTGCAGCAGAGGGAGTCCAGAAAATCAGGGAGACAGAGACTAGTTCTTTGGGAAGCCCTACCTGAGCTTCTGAAAAGAGGCCCGACTGTCCTACTCTGGAGGCAGTCAGGGGTCGCTTATCTTTGTATCCAGACACCTGGCTAAAAGTAACAACGACAACTGGGTGCAAAGCATAATTTCCAGAGGATACTTTATTCCCCTCACCACTCCTCCCCCCTTGATAACAAAAATCTCGGACGTTCCACCCAGTTGCAGGGAACAAGCAATGGTAGCGGTCCAAAAGTTGCTAGAAAAAAAGAGTCATCCAACCAGTCCCAGCAGACCAGATAGGATCCAGAACTTACTCAAGATTCTTTTTAGTTCCAAAAAAAAAACAGGGGACTGGAGACCTATTTTGAACCTCAGCAGGCTAAACAGATCTGTTAAGAAGGAGAAGTTCCAGATGGTCACGCTACAGTCGATACTTCCCTTCTTAGGGAAAGACAATTGAATGTACTCGATAGATCTCCAGGATGCGTACTACCATATAAAAATGGCCAGACCATCCAGGGATCATCTGCGCTTCTGACTGGGAGCCAATCACTACCAGTTTCAAGCCCTGCCCTTTGGTCTCACTACAGCCCCCAAAGTGTTCATCAAATGTATGGCAGTGGTCATGGCTCACCTGAGGCGTTTGGGATTCCAGGTGTTTCCGTACTTCGATTGGCTCCTCACTGCCACCACCAGGCATCAGCTTATACAAGCCAGGGACACCACACTTACTCTTTGCAATCAACTGGGGATTACCATAAACTCAGAAAAATCTGCCTTGTTGCCATCGCAAAATATCATGTTTATTGGAGCGGAATTGGACACCACCACCACCACTTTAAAGCTTCCATCAGAAAAGATATCATTTCTTCGTCAGCAAATTCTGAATGTCATATTCAGAGACAAGGTGCCAGCCTCAGAGGTGCTAAAGTTGTTGGGGACAATGGCAGCTGCAATAATAGCAATTCTATTAGGTCGTATGCACATGCTGATTCTACAATGACTTCTGTTCACGCAATGGTCTTATCAAGAGCTCCCAATGTCACATCTCATTATTCTAACAAACACATGCAAAAAGGATCTTCGGTGGTGGCTGACCTCTCTCCAAGTAACGATAGGTCATCCTTTTATCCTACCCTCACCATCGGCCACGGTGACCACGGACGCTTCCCTGATTGGGGGGGGGGGGGCATTTTCAGGGAAGAACAGCCCAAGGCACATGGACCGAACAAGAGACACATCTGCATATCAGTGTCCTGGAGATGAGAACAATACTCTTGGCGTTGCAGTACTTTCAGGACTCTCTCCCTCTGGGGACAGTTGCGATTCAGACGGACAACATGTCGGTGGTCTGGTGCTTGAACAAACAAGGAGGAACCAGGTCCTATCCCCTTTGTCGAGAGGCCCTAAGAGTATGGCAGTGGGCTACATCCACCCAGCGCTTTCTAATAGCAACACACATCCCGGGGAAATCCAGCATGATTGCAGACAAACTGAGCAGGGCAATTTTGTTGCCTCACGTGTGGCCCCTCAAAAACGAAATAGCAGAAAGAATATTCTGCTAATGGGGCCAGCCTTGCTGTGATCTCTTTGCATCCCCCATGAACACAAAATGCAGAAGCTACTTTGCCCTGATTCCTCCTCTGGGAGATTACCCAAGGGACACACTCATACACGATTGGCCTCTGGGTTTCCTTTATACATTCCCACCAGTTCCCCTGATACCCAACGTATTACAGAAAGCCAAAGCACTGGGAAGGACCAATAGCCCCTCATTGGCCTTGTCAGATTTGGTCGCTCTTCCTTTGACCTCATCTGTTGGAACAGCCTTGAATTCTGGACCCAGTTCCGGACCTTCTGATGCACTCGTCGGGGACTCTTCATCCCTCCCTTCAGTCCCTAAAATTGACAGCTTGGCTGCTCCAATTCCCAACATAGCCAGGTTCCATAACCTTTCAAACGAAACACAACATACCTTAATATCTTCTCATAAATCCTCTACTAGGAAGTTGCACCTCAGCAAATGGAAGAGATTTTCCATATGGGCTTCTCAGAATAACATTGACCCTTACCAAGCCTCTATTCCCTCTGTATTAGAATTTTTGACTATGCTCTTCAACAAAAGAGTGGCAGCAGCTACTATTCGTCTGCAGCTTGCTGCCATGTCTAATTTTCATCTTGGTACTGAAGGCTTTAACATAATGTCACACAAGCTATCCAAAGCCTTTCTCAAAGGGACTTTCCATCTTAGACCACCAGTTAAATCCCCTTATACCCCCAGAACCTTAATTTTTATGCTCTCACACATTATTCTCCCACTGTTTGAGCCAGATTCTTTATGCAATTTGAAATTTTTGTCTTGGAAGACTATCTTTTTAGTAGCCATCACATCTGCTCGAAGAGACTCAGAACTACAAGCCTTGTCCATAAAACCTCCGTATTTGTTTTTTCATGCTGACAGTTTCATTGCATACAAATCCTTCATTCTTAAAGTTTTTACTGAAGCTAACCTTAACCAAACTATAGATTTACCAGTGTTTTTCCCTAAACACACCAACAATTTGAAGTATATGCTGCACAAACTTGATGTTCACAGATAACTCAGATTTTACCTTGATAGAACCAAAAAATTCAGAAGATTTGAGCAACTTTTTGTTTACTTTTCAGATTCTAGAAAAGTTATGCCTGTGGCAAAAACAGCTCTATCAAAATGGTTATCTGTTTGCATCACTTTCACTTACTCAGCTGCCATTTTACCTCTACAACACAAAATTAAGGCTCATTCATCCAGAGCTGTGTCCACATCTTCTGCATTTTCAGCTAGGCTACCAATAGACAATATTTGTGCAGCAGCCACTTGGTCAAAGCCTCATACTTTCATCACTCATTACAAAGTCGACAGGGCCTCCTTTGGTTCTACTATCCTGAGAAGCATACTCCCGTGAGCCACCCGAGAAAGATGGTGCTTGGGACCCTACCCCCTTGTAAGAATGAATGGCAAGATAGAACAACTTCATATAAAGAAGTTATGTACTCACCATAACGTTCCATGTGAGTTGATCATCTCACCTTCATTCTTACTTCCCACCCTCCTACCCCCTCCAGGTTTTTTCGAGGACTGAGATTCATGTTTTATCATGGTTGCTTTGTCTTTCCTATGGTTTTTACCTTAAAAAGTGACAGAATGGCATATGGTATTATTAGAGGCAGCAAACATGATCTGATGTAACTCAAGGTGCATCATGGGATAGGGACTTGACCTCAAGCTTTGTAGTTGGCCGACTCGGAGCCAAAGATCAGATCCGACCCCATCTGTAAGAATGAAGGCGAGATGAATAACTCGCATGGAACGTTATGGTCAGTACATAACTTCTTTTTTTCTGTTGTTCCTGCCATTGTTATTTCAGGACTCGGGTTTCCTCTCGCTCAGCATGAAAGCTCTGGAGGGCTTGGCTCCCAAAACCGTCTTTTCAGTCAGCTTAGTTCAAGCTGACTGACAGTTTGGAAATGTGGAAAGTGTCCTAAAGCTATGGAAGCAGTCCGGCTGTTATATCCTTGGAAGAATATAACTTATGTAGCTAAGGCTACCGCAGCAGTGATCATTCACACATCTACTGTTAGGTTACGTTTACTTAAGCAACTGTATTTTGCCTGTTCTCTTCCACCTAGCCCAGAGCCATCATCACAAGCTTCCTTTCACTGTGGACTTGCTCACACAGCAGAAGGGCTCGGTACTTCATTCCAACCTGTCATCCCTCAGCCTGACATTATGGATAATAGGATTCTGGTCCCATTTACACACCAGTTTTCTGAGGACTTGTTTAAAGTTCTCCAGGAGACAAGAAAACCTCCTACCAGAAAATCCTACACAGCAAAATGGAAGAAGTATACTATACAATGTCACCCAAAATGTTAGGACCCACTTCAGGCTAATACCCCAGCCATCCTCTCTTATTTGACTGAGCTTTTGCAGTCTGGCCTAGCATACTAATCTGTTGAGAATCTCATTTCAGCCATATCCACATGCCTACCTCTGGATCTGACACTTCTGTCCAGATCTGAGGTAAAACAGTTCTTAAAAGGTGTACTGCACCTGAAACCTCCAAGAAAAGCTATCCCTCCCTCCATGGGACCACAGCTTTGTGCTGGAAAAATTCACTTTCCCTCCTCTTGAACCAGCAGCATCTGCCTCTCTCAAATTCTGTAGTTGGAAAATTATTCTTCTGGTAGCTCTTACTTATGCCAGACACAATTTTGAACTATAAGCCTTTATTGCAATCCCTCCCTTTCTTATTTTTTATAAGGAGAGAGTGTCTAAGGTTCAGTCCGTCCTTCATGTCAAAAGTAGTAAATGAACAGTCTCTCAGTCAAGTTATTAATGTTCCCTAATGCACAAAATAAGGGAGAAAGAATTATACATTCCTTGAATGTGTGTAGACACTTCAAATTCTACCTGTATAAGATCAAGGATATTCAGAAATCTGACCAATTGTCTCTTTCTAAGATTCTAAGTTGGGAAACTCAGTTTCAAAGCAGACTGTTGCTAACTGGATTTCTAAATCCATTTCCTTTTGCTACAGTCTGCATGGCAAATCATTACCTTCTCCAGCAAAGGCTAATTCTACTAGAGTTATGGCTTCATCCTGAGCCTCTTACAAGGGGACTGACTCTAGAACAATTTTATAAGTATCTATTGGTGGTCTTTGCATTCTTTCATTAAATATTATAGAGTGAATGCCTTTTAAGATCCAGAGCTGCCTTTACCAAGTAAGTTTTCTTTTTTGATTATTAGACAATTCTTCTATTGCTCTTCTATCAACCATTATCACCTCTTAAGCTTTTGAAATCACCCAACAGTTTGGAATACTGCAACATTGATGATAGGAAGGACATTGTACAGTTGTGTAGGAACTTAACATAACAGTAAATGTCCTACTGATCCCTGTTGTAGTAGTCTTTCCCTCCCTACTTCTCAGGTTCTACCTTTTCTGATTCTTCTTGCTTTTTTCATCATGGATGGAGGGTCATCACTGTTTCTGTGCCTCTCTCCTCTTAGCTGACCTGTTTATTTTGTGTCTCAGGCTTTTTGAGGCTTACTGGCTTGGAGATAGTTTTGAGTATTTACTCTCGTATGTCCAGTTAGTTACCCTTATATCTGTGGCTTAGGTCATATGTCAGAAGTATGGTTCTGTGGAAGTTTTGGGCTTTGGTACCCTGGCCAGACATACAGGTTATTTGGCGAGATTACCCAACAGTTTGGAATACTGCAACAGTGACCAGAAGGTAATCTATTGTTATATGTTACTGCACAACTGTACATTCTACACCCCCTCTTTTTTTAGACACCTAACCAAATTTTTTTTGCATTTTAAAATTCTGGTCTTCCATGTCTTCAGTCTGACCCACAGCATATAATACAAGTTTTTTTTTTTTTTATCATGCTATTTCATAACATCTTCCTTATAAATTTTTTCTGTACTTCCTGACCCAATGTTTTATTTAGATCTGCATTTTATATGTATACATAGAAATGTAATGTCTGGAAGTGTTCCTGTGTATGGTCTATAATCCCTATAACCCATATCACTTCTTAGGCTGCTTAATACAATGTGCTTCTCTTTCCCAAATCCATAGTTGGCTGCATGGTATATCTCATGATTCACTCCTTAAAAAAATATCATAGGACACTGCTTCTTTTCTACACATGTCACACTGCAGCGCTTTCACATTCTCCCATCCATAGTCTCAGCTTTTGGTAAGCCCTCTAGGTGTTCACCTGTGTTGCTGGTACAGTATCATTGCACAAATATATCTGTGTGTTTTCCTCCTTTTTAAGGGAATGTTGTAAGAACAAAATTTATTCTATTTGTAATGGTCTTTTTCCTTTCATACTGGTCTATTAGTTTATTAAGCAGGGTCTTAGTCTCAAAACTAGCACCACAGTCTGCCAATGAATGAATGCTTTCTGTCAGTGAATGAATGCTTTGACACCTGACTGCAGAAGTCTAAAGACTGAAACATATCTGTTCACTGAGTGTCTGTCTTGAGGGATCAGGTCTACCTCCCCTCTGTAAACATGATAAGCCATGTTCCCACTTTTCATGCCATGTTCTTTATTCTGTTCATAAACAGCGTCTGTTAAGGTCTTTGATTTTGCTGCTGTCATTGAATCTGAAGCAATGCCTTACTTTGTTCTGCTGCTATGTTTTTGTGCTCCACTTCTCTGTTGTTCCCATGTCTCAACAGTACACCCCTTTACAAACATCACTACCTTTTTCTGGTTCCTTGCTCTGTCCTTCAAAAAGTGTCTCTCTCTTACTACCACAGACTCAGTTACTGTTTCCACTTCTATGAGAATGTCAGTTTCTGCTGTTGGATGATAAAGCATCAGACCTGCAGGCTTGGGGTTCCATCAGAATTTTATCCATCAAGCCAGAGTTGTCATTAGACATCAGTCAACAGTTCATATCCCCGATTCTCCTTATGATGAGTAATCAAAGAGAAGCTCATCCACCAGACTGGAAATGTGCCTTGTAGTGCCTTCCTAAACCAGAAGAATATGGGGCTTTCCCTGGTGTTCTTTCTAACTTTCATCTAGTCTATGTAACTACCATCTTGAGTCACTTATGAAAACTGTGTATGACCTGATAAAACCAACTTAGTTAACAGAAGATAAGTTAATAAATAACACCCTAACTACAGGTGTTGTGATCTGCACCCTTATGCATATTCTATAAATGTAAATCCACACACGTGCCAACAAGTGTTAGTACTCTCTGATCAGCACTGTGCAAGAGATGCATGAAACTTTTCCTGACTATGACATAAATGGCAAATGATCTCAGAAAGGCTACTGCCCCTACTGCTGGAAAAGTTGGCCAGGTGGTTTGGGCGTGTGGGGTCAAAACCTCTTGTTGAAGAGTTGCAGAAGATAAGTGAAGACCCACACCATCCTAGGGAGACAGACTTGGCCTGATTCAGTGCATCACTGACATTTTTGCTAGGTGCTGCATGGACTGAGTTTGCACTCTGGTCTTCCAAACAGTGTGTGGGACTGGAGCTAGATTTCAGTGCATGCATGGAAATGTGCACATGCCACAAGGCCAACATTGCATGCCTAGCTACCAAGATGAAGCGAGTTAGCATCTAAGCAGAAAAGCTTACGACCACTTTAGGATGATGGCTGCAATCCCTGACTCTGAGTTCCTTCTCCCAGTGTCCTTAGATGTTAGGAAGAAAGAAAGAAATGAAAGGGCCATTTGGGGGATTAGGGCTCATTGCTTATAGGGGTTGGAAGAGAAAATGACATACGAAAAAAGTGTTAAAGCTTGGAAAAATAGTATTAGTCTTTGTCTGTCTCAGACCAGATTGGTTTACACTGCAGTTCTTTCATAGTACAGCTTAGCTATTTTAATTATCTGTGTGCCTTTCAAATGTGGCTAGATCACTGCTGCTGGTGCAAATGGTGTTCTAAAGTCATACTGGTATTTTTTTTTCTGGCATGGATATAAAATATAAATGTGTGTGTGTATGTGTGTGTGTGTGTGTGCGTGTGCGCGCGTATGTGTGTGTGTGTATATGTATATATATATATATATATATATATATATATATATATATATACACATATACATATATATATGTATATATACATATATATATATATATATATATATATATATACATACATGGTTTACTATTAAAATTTCGAGTTGAGATGTTCCCATATGAAAACTTCGAAGTACAGATGTTCGACTTTTCATATGGGTGAACATCTCAATGTTCGAAAGTTTATATCAGCGAATGCAGTGTGCATTCGCTAATATAAATTCAAAGAATTGTACAGAGATAGCGGTACAGTGCGGTTAGGGAAATTCATCCCTTTCCTCACTGTAGTGCAATCTCGAAGTTGAAATATATAGTTAGCAGGGGGTGTGGGGAGCTTTCCCATCTGCATAAACAGGATGTTCATTATAGGAGTTTACTTTACATGAGCTCCTATACAAACATCACTTAATGTGTTCGAAAACAATGTCGAATCTGCTGAATTCGATCAGCGGATACGACATTGTGACTCGTTCTGTTTTTTGAATTTCAAGGTTTACTTTCAATATGTAGGACGCAAATTATTTTGTCGTTCGACATATTGATAGTAACTATATATATATATATATATATATATATATATATATATACACACACACACTACTTTATTTTACTGTATATAGAAGGCTGTCAGGATCAGATTCAAATTTCTGTTTGCCTACATACTGCTTAAGGACTCTTTCCATTACATAAGACTCTAACCTTTCTTTACATTATGTGTACGTTTTCATTTCAGCTCCACTTCAAGACAGAGTAACGTGTTTGTTTTTTATACTATATACTAGTATGCCTGCTGACTATACATTATTATTACCTACACATTGCTTAGTACACTTAATTGCTAAGTTATAGAGTGAGTTGTGCTCTATTATTAGCATGTTCTACAGGCACAGGCCACTAATGAAGGGAGGAATCCCATTTCCTGCATGGGTCTCAAGGTGATAGATGAACTGAGAAAGAGATTTATTAATGTAGTCTGGAAAAACAGAGGTGACAGCGTTTTTTCCATTTAAACGTAAGTAGAATAGAAAAGAACTGATCAGAGGAAGCAATTAGTAGGATCTGAAGCTTGATAGAATGGCAGCAGAAACTGCAACTTAAAACACTCTCCATTGTCCTTTTTACAGAATAAATCTAGTAGGAAAATCAGATTTGGTTTATCTGTTGGTTTACATATTTACATATCAACCTGTGTAAGAACAGTTGATTAAATGAGTCTCATATTTGCTCCATGTTCTCAAAATATGCCTGTCTTGACTTTATAGCATTGTAGAACCGTGTCATAAGGCTCAGCTTATTTTGATCTTTTTTTACATAATGTTGCCACAGACCTTAAAATGATAAACATTTTGCCAGTACATAGTCTGTAGTATTCATTAAGAAAATGGTTAGTTCTGTATTTCCTGGTGTTGCAGCAATACGATAAGAGCTTACCCTTGTTGGTATCAGGATGTCATTGTGTGGTACAGATTAATTTATATTCTCATTTATTTCCACTAACCTTGATGAGCTATAGACTCTTGATTTTTATTCCTGTTCCCAGTTATTTTGGCCAGTCCCATGTGTACAGTTGGATTAGATTGCAGTATTTAGTTGAAATGAAGGGAAAATCTACTTAACACATTTAATGCTTTTAGTTTGACATTTTTATGATGTTCTTTCTGTAATGCTTGTTATTTGCATTTTATTTAAGTGTTGTAAACCATGCTCTGTACAGAATTAAAAACAAACATATTAAATGACTATGGAGATTTCTGTTGGTACTGAATTACAGGTTTGATATATAATAGTTTCTGATCTATGCATTTTTACATTTTGTCAGTAAATTTACAGTAGTGGCAGGAACACAAATTTTGTTATTTTTTTTTTCTTTTTTAAACTGTTTTTATATGAACATTTTGTAAAAATGCATATACTGAACAAGTGTAACAGAAGTGGTTCTGCAATTATAAAATAACTTTTTACGACACTTTTCTGATGATAAAGGACCACAATACTGCAAAACATCTACGGAATAATAACATTTTCTTGGTATGTGACTTAAGATCCAGGTGTTGCAACGCTGCACATATTAATTTGTAAACTTCCATAAAACATAAGTTGTTAGTGAAGCCTTTCTTAGGAAAGTCTAACCACTCATCCACTTTACGGTTTAAGCTATTAAGTCTTTGATCAAAATGTAAGAAAAGGAAAATGCATCTATTTATTTTATTTTTCTTAAAATAAAATATAGAAAGAACTGGATCAGCAAACCACCATTTTCTAGATTTAGAACACCTGATTTGTAAACTAATTTTTGTTTCTGAATTTCTTACTTCTCATTCTAAATGTCACTTTTATAAC
Source organism: Protopterus annectens (assembly GCF_019279795.1). NCBI lineage: Eukaryota > Metazoa > Chordata > Ceratodontiformes > Protopteridae > Protopterus > Protopterus annectens. The sequence continues at coordinate 600,705,674 of NC_056748.1, forward strand.
TTTGCATTGGTGTGGTAGTATATTCAGCTGTTTATCAAAACATTTTTTTTGTCTTTGGCACAGAGGGATGGTTTTAATATGTTTAAATAGGGCATCCGTAATTACTTCTCTTCTAATCTCAGACAGTTGATTGCAAATGCAGTCTTTTAATCTTTGGTTTCTTTTCCCCGCATAATATGCTTGGCATAAAACACATCTAGCCAAATAAACAACATTGCAAGTTTTTAAATTACCATATGCATTCAAACTGTAGATCTTAGAAACATGTTAAAGATAAGGGACCTGAACATAGTTTTAAGTTTTCTATTTTGAAAGTTCTTAATAATAATTTATGTGGGAGGTATGCGCTTCATCAAAATGAAAAAGAAGAGTTTAACTGGATTTTATGCCGAGGAGCAGATATTGCACCCGGCCTAAATGGCTATGTTTCATAGGTTCATAGATTAGTACTAGGCTAACTACCCTTGTGGGCCATCTCAAGCCTAGCCAATTGCCCCCATTTGAGAATCAAACCCTGCACCTTGTGTCTGTAAGGGAAACAGCTTAACCATTTTGCCATCCTCCCACCCATTTAAAACCTTTATTAAAGGAATACCAGAAATGAGCCTAATTATGTAATCATGTGATTATCCTGTTGTATAAGTACAGACAGTGTTACCCATTAGTATGCCTGAAGAAGCCTTGTACTAGGTGAAAGTATTTTTACTAGCATTTTTAAGACTCTTTTGTAGTGAATAAACTTGATTTACTAATTAACAGCTCATGGTTCCAGTGACTTTTATTTGTTTTATCTGATTTGTACTTTTGAAGTCACTAGATTTACTTGCATTACTGGCTGCGTTTTGTTTTGTTTGAACTTTTAAATGTTGCATTTTGCATTTTCCATAGAAAAGAATGCTCAGAACTCTCAAGGTTAATTACACGCATCTGAAGACAGCTCGTGTCCATTAAAAGTAGTCAACAACGAATCTTTGTAAATTTCACTCTGACTAAACTGCACAGCTGTCTACAGCTGCAGATTTCTTAAGTCCTGCTGAAGATTCGCTAATGAACAAAAAAAAGTTAATATGTTTATGCAGTTGTAAGAAACTTAGCATTTTTCATAGCCTTCATCATTTTGTCTTTATTTTTCAATAATACTTGCTTACAAAAAAAAACACTTGGTTATAGCTTAAGCCAAAGGCTTTAATCTAAATATTCACCTTTGTAAAAATAAGAAAAATGCCTTCATTCTGCATGTAATATTCTCAGTGCAATTTTACACTTCACCCCACCCCAGCATCCCAAGATGACAACATATTAACATTAAATGTGTTTTGCCCACCTTTTTTCTTGTGCTATACTGTAAAGCCTATATTTCTTACAACTGAAAAGTACTTGTTTACTTCAATATGTTTAACACATATAACAGTCACTGAAAAGACTGCCCCCACATTTAAAATACTCCTGAGTACACACTGCAAAAAACTGCTTTACTATACATATATAACATGCATTTTATATCATGAAATGTTTTATACAACTACTACTAAGAACAAAAAGTGTTCTACTTGCAGTTACTTTTCCTCCCTTTTAATGTCCTTCTAAACATTAATATTTTAAAGTGGGGGTATATACTTTACATTCCATCCATAAGTTTAAATAAGTTAACAAAGGTCCAGCTTTTCTTAGCCCCTATTTCTTGCAAAGCTGTATTTCACAAATGTGATTGATGCTTTATAGTGCTGGTCTTCATATTCATCTCCATCTCCCAGCATCAGACTCTGGTTCAGGTCCAAATTATTTATGATTCTTCTAGTCAACTCTTGTGTGTGCGTGTGTGTTTTTTTTCTGTGTCTCAAGAATTTTCCTTTGGAACACTGGAAAGGTTTCACTGGCAAGGTCTGTCTATGAGCTTTATTGTCAGACGAATGAAAAGCAGAGCCCCTTCTGTTTGCTGGCACACTTTTTGTTGGATACATTTTATTTCCTCCTTAGCCTGTTCAACATCCAAAAATGCCTTTGATCATCTAGAAAAAAAAAATAAAGGCAGATGGATTAGAACAACCTGAATCTCACATCTGCTTCTCAACCTCCCCTGTTTGCTGGGATACATTTTCTACTCTTCTGCCTGGTATACAATAAATAATCGTTTTCCACAAATACTCTGATGTCTCCAGTTTTTAATATTTATCCCTTCTGTCACAGTTTTATCAGGATCAACTCTTTCCGCTGATATAATTGCATCTTTAGTAATACAGGTCTTGGCTGCTTTCCAATGGACCGGTTTAGAGCATACACTTGATGTGCCATTTCAGTTAACAAATCTTGCTGTGGAATACTAGTCCAGTACCTTGTGCATTCACAAAAATTTGTACAGTCTGTTCCTCCCACTTTCTCTGGTACAGCAGAAAATGTCAAGGTTTCTCTGAATGCTCTGTCTTCTAACTCTGCCATTTTTGAAACATCTTTTCTTGAAAAGTCTCATACTCAGCCAGCTTTTTCTTTACTTCAGCCTCTGATTTTTGCATTTTTATCAGTTCATCTAAATAGCTAGTTAAAGCTTCTTCTATTTTCCAGCCTTTTGATATTTGAGTTGATATACTCTTCAATGTTTAATTTATTTTACTCATCTTTCTGTCCATTTGATTTATTTTTCCTCTAAATTACTGGAAGCTGTCTATTTTTGATGAACAGCCGCAGGATTCTACCCAACCAGTGTTTTCTCATCAGCTTTTCTGGTTGCTTTTCTTTCAGGTTTTCTAAATTTCTTCTTTGTTGGCATTCAGTCAGTGTACTTATTAGTGAGTAACTGAATTTTACTCAAGCTGACACTAGCTCTTATTTTTTACTTTCTTTTTTCACACTGGGAAAGCTGAAATTAAGCTGTTGGTAAATGTCTTTCGTTGTATGTGTCACTTTTGAGATTGAACTGCTGTGTGTTTCTTTGGATACCAGTCTACTTTATACATCAGCTTTCTTGCATGTTTTTATTTTATTTATTTATTTATTTTTGTTTTACATTTGTTAACCGGGAAAGTCCAACTGGACACACATCCATTTTCAGCAGAGGCCTGGGGAGAAAAGCTCCAATAGCATGTCCTAAAGAAATTACACAAGAATATCATACAGAGATATAGGTTCCATAGAAATATAAGTTATGTATAGATTAACAATTCCTTTAGTAAAGTCAGCATACAGCATTCTAGTAGTAGGGTTTATACAGAATATAAAATATAAACACAATAAATTTTTTTTTGTCTTTCTAAATTATGAGTACTCTCAATATTTTGTTACAAAAATAACCAGTGATTATTAAGCTTTACAGTGAAAGGAATTAGGGGATCTTTAGTAGAATCCTCGAACATGGTATTGGTGCAAATTAACCTGTGAGTAGCATGAACAAAGCCAATTGTTTGAGAAGTGGGTTCTCAGGAGTTTCTTAAATTGAATAGTGGAGGTAGTGGAGGTTATTTGGCTAGGTAGTGAGTTCCAGATTTTGGCAATAGTGCAGGCAAAGAGAGATTTTCCAGCATCATTTTTGTCTGATAACGCTTATTAGGTTCTGAGAACTAGATCGTAAGGCTCTGGTAGGGATGTGGGGCTTAATTATATTTTGAAATGCAGGGGGGGGTTTTCTGGAAGGTAGAAGAGATTATGCACTGTTGAGAGTTGATTAAACAGACGTAGTTTAGGTAGCTTGAGCCAAATGAGTTGGTTAAGGGTGAGACAGTGGTGGGATTTCTATGAGGTTTCAGTAGCAAATTTAGCAATTTTGTTATAACAAGATTCCATTTTGTTCAGATCACTCTGGCGGAGATTAGTAAGGATGGGAGAGGCATAGAGAAGGATGGATAAGAGATGAGTTCTTGCAATAGTAGCTTTGGTTTTTTAGTTATAGTGTTTGTTCCTATAGAGAACTCCTAGTTTTTTATTAACTTTCTTAATGGTTTGTGCTATATGGATGTCAAATTTGAGGTTATTGTCTATTTCTACACCTAAGAGTTTAGTGTGTGCAGTTGGAGTGATTTGAATGTTATCTTTGGAGTGAATGGTGAAAGTGTTGTTGGGGGGGGCGCATGACCTGGGCCGAAAATAGTTAATTTAGTTTTTTTGGGGTTAAGAATAAGTTTGATGTTTGTGAACCATGTTTTGGCTATAGTAAAAGTGTTTTGGGTGAGGATTTGCAGTTCCTTTAAGGTGGGGGCAGCACTTATAAGGGTGGTGTCATCTGTGTATTGTACTACTGATGCTGTGAGTGAGGAGGAATTGATTTGGTTGGTGAATAGTTAGAGTAATAGTGGGCCAAGGATGGATCCTTGAGGGATCTTATGGATACTGGTAGCAGGGGGGACAGCTGGTCTTGCCATAGGACTGCTTGCTTTCAACCAGATAAGTAGCTAGTAAACCATGATATAGTGGAGGTGCTGAGGCTTAGGGTAGATAAAGTTTGGAAAAAAATGTTATGGTCTACCATGTCAAAGGCTTTAGATAAGTCTAAGAAAAATGGAAGATACAAATAGTCCCTTGTTTCTATTGTGGTTAACTATATCTGTAAAGAATAGTAATGCTGTGGTGGTGCTGTGGGATGGTCTAAAGCCATGCTGAGTTTTGGAGATTAAGTTGTTTTGTAAGAGGTACCAGAGTAGTTCGGAATGTACAACTCTCTCTAATATCTTGGATAGGGGTGAGAGTATTGCGACTGGGCGGTAGTTGGTGAATTCTAATGTGTTGCCCCCTTTGTGCAGTAGAATAATGTGTGATGTTTTCCACAGGGTGGGGACTTTGAATTCTGCAAGTGACCTGTTCAGGAGGATGGACACAGGATAGGCTGTGGCATCTGCTGCTATCTGAAGGAATTCGGCTGGTAGGGTGTCAGCAGCTAGTGTGGTTGGTTTGAGTTTTTTAAGGAGCTTTGAAATAATTTTAGTGAGTACAGGGTGTAGGGAAAAGTTGGTGGTATTGTTTTGATTAGTAGGATGGGTTTTGCTAGCACCTGGTATAGGACTGCTAGTGGTATTGAGAGCATTGGTAAGGGTTTGGACTGTTTCGGTAAAGAACTTGTTAAATTGTGTGGGAATTTTGTCATGGCTGTTTGGTAGTACTGGGGTTGGGGTGGTGGCTTTACCTGGGTGGATTATGCCATTTATTGTAGCCCAAAATTTCTTAGGGTTGTTGGCATATTTTTCCTGCATGTTTTTGTAGTAGTTACTTTTGTCTAGTTTGGAAAAAGGAAGGGAACAGATGCAGTCAACTTTCGCCAAAAATCCACGTAGCCTCAGGACCAACAAAGAACTTTAATGTGTAAAGCGCTTTTCGTCTGCTTAAAAAGCAGACTTCATCAGACATAATTTAAATTCAACAAGCAGACAATTTATAGTGTAAACGTCACTAATTAAGAAAATTAATTAACTCATTATCCAATTCAATTATTTCATTAAGGAAATTTCTCAGTCCGTGCACTAAAGCTTAACCCCACTAAGCTAAAATTGGAACCATACTCAATCCTTTACATTAAGAACATAAACTATATAAATGAATGAGCAAATAAATAAATAAATAAATAAATGATTAAATAAATAAATGATACTTCCTATTGTGTATATAAAAATTAATATAATGTGGACTTATAATAGCTGTCTCTTATAATATCTATGCCCACAGTGAATAGTGCCATGAGGCACCAATACATAAATTAAAATTAAAATCAAAATCATAATCGAACAGATACAGTGTGTCACCACCTTACAGTCACAATCCAATTTTAGCTTAGTGGGGTTAAGCTTTAGTGCACGGACTGAGACATTTCCTTAATGAAATAATTGAATTGTATAATGAGTTAATTACTTTTCTTAATTAGTGACGTTTACACTATAAATTGTCTGCTTGTTGATTTTAAATTATGTCTGATGAAGTCTGCTTTTTAAGCAGACGAAAAGCGCTTTACACATTAAAGTTCTTTGTTGGTCCTGAGGCTACGTGGATTTTTGGCGAAAGGTGACTGCATCTGTTCCCTTCCTTTTTCCAAGTTTGCTGTTTCGTGTACTTTTGTCTAGTTTGATTTGTTTTTTGGCTTTGCTTCGAAGTTCTTGGTAGGTTTGTCTCAGATTACTGGTTTTGTTCTTTTGATACTGACTCCAGGCCAGATCCCTGTCTTTCATTGTAGTCTTAGTATCTTTAGTTAGCCATGGAACATAGTTAGTTTTTAGTCTTATAGTTCTGGAGGGGGCATGACAGTTTAGGATTTGCAGGAAGTATTGTACGGCGTCATCTAGAGATAGTAGTTTTAGGGGTGTGCAATTACAGCTTTGTAGTGAATTGATGAAGTCAGTTGTTTTAAATGTCTTTTTGTTAGTATTACTCTGAGGTTGGGTTGGCTTATGTAATAGGGTCTGTTCCGAATTAGGTAGGTTGGTTGATGATCACTTAGACTGTCAGGTAGACAGCCAGAGTGCCATGCTAGAGTGGGGGTCAGATAACAGAATCCAGATGGATTCACGTTTTGAGGTTTTGTCTGTTCTAGTTGCAGTGGATACAATTAGGGTAAATCTGTGGAGGTTAATATGGGTAGTTGGAGTGTGGCTAGAGCAGTTCAGCCAGTCAGTATTAAGTCACCTAATAGTACAGTTTCTTGTGGCATGGAATTTGGGATCCAGTTTAGCAGGTTTTCCATTATAGTAGTGTTACTGATGGTGGAATGTAGCCACCTGCAATAATGATATGTCTGTTTGAGTTTAGTTTTAATTTGGCAAGGATTAGTTCAACATCTTTGATTTCTTGGGTGTTATAATCAATTTGTTCAGTGGTGAGATGATTTTGGAACAATATCGCTATGCCACCTCCCTTTATCTGTACTCTGTCTCTGCATATCATGTTATAGCCAGAGGCTATAATCTCATTATTATGGTGTTCTGGTTTAAACCATGTTTCAGTTAGCACTGCTATTTCTGGTTTATATACAGCTAGAAGGGAGTGAAGGTCCTGGATTTTGTTAAGTAATACTTCATGCATTTATGTTAATGAAGAGGAGAGAGGAGGAAGGTCTATAGTATAGGGGGTTTGGCTGATTAGAGTCTGCGTAGGGTGTTGTGGTGGGCCCTGGATTAGGGTGAACGTCACCACAGCGAATGAGTTTGTGGAGTAGGTGAAGATACAATTTAGTTAGTTTGTGTAGTAATTTAGTATGTCTTAATGAGGAGTGAGGGTTAGTTCTGACTGACAGTTTGTACTGGGAGTAAGAGACTGATCTAGAGGAGGTGAGGTCTAGTGGTGTGGTAGGGAAGTTACAAAGTTTCAGGGGAATGGATAGAGGTTCGGTTTGCCATTGTGGAGGGGTAATGATATGTAGTTCAGAGTGATAAGAGGAGAGGTAGGAGAGCAGGAGAAAGGTGATGATAGTACATAGGTAGAGTAGTGCTTTTATTAAGTAGGACTGTTTATAGTTCAACATTTCTGGTGAAGAGTGTTTAAGGGTAGTAACTTAAAGTAAGTGGGTTTGATATACTAAGAATGAGTGATAGTAAGGGTGTGGTGAAGGATGTTGGTTTGTAAGTGATATGTGTGATGTGAAACTCTAATTGGGTGGGAGGTATTGTGCTCCAGCATACTGCATTGCATCTGTCTGTTTTAAAGGTACTTTTATAGTTGTGTGCCCCTACCATTCATTGATTTATACATAATTAAGTTTTGATTTTATGTAAGCTGTTAACCGTGACAGGTCCTATTTGAAAGAATCTGTGTACAGAGTTAATAGTTTTGAAATTAGTGAATAAGCACATTTTAGTGGTAGATTCAATGGAACTCAAATTTATTTCAAGATCTCTCTCTCTCTCTCTCTCTCTCTATATATATATATATATATATATATATATATATATATATATGTTTATGTGTGTGTGTGTGTAAATGAAAAAGTCACATCTGACCTAGTTAACTGAGCAAACTTTATTGTGGTCTTTTTAATAGGTCTTTGATAGTAAAAATGAACACTTTTTCCTATGTTCTTTTACTTTTTTAACAATTCCACTTCCCATAACTCTCCCAGATTTTTTAAAAATCTGTTAACAAAATTATTTTTAAGTTTATTTGGCAAAACACTTATAGTATGGTTTGTCTCGATAATCTTTTGGACCTAAAGGGAAAAAAGGTGGGGTAAAATATCAACCAGTGCATTTTATTATAACGTTTCAGATATGTCCAGATTATTTGTGATTTCTAATGATTTAAGCTTTACAGTCACTAAAAGTTTGTTATAGATAACAATGATTAGATCTTTAATACACAAGATGGAAATTTCCTACAAATCTATCCCTTTTATAGACAAGTCCTCACTGTATTTTGAAAGCTGCTTTTTTTGAAATGTTTGAGTTTATATGCTCAAAATTTAATTTAAGAAACTAGGCCATTTTAACAAAGTGTTACTAATGTAGGGTCTTATAGATACTAATAAACAATACACCTGTAAATATTACAACCTTTCTGGTGACACCCAGATCAGGGAATGACATGGAGTCTTGATAGCAAAGGTCACCTTATGTCTATCCGTTATGGTGGGCAAGCACACTTTAGAGACAGAGTAGCTCATAGATGCTGTCTGTGATGTTGACTCCTCTCTAGTTTAACATGAGCAGGACATTCAATGTTAAACATAGGTGATGCTAGAGATTAAGCCTCTCGTCCTGTGCCATCTCATATGTGAGGAATGCATGCATGCCCTCCAGTGTTAACTTTGCTGGCAGTGCTACTGTGTCATTGTACTGTTGTCATCAGCCACAGTCGACTAAGTGGCATCAGGTATATTCCGAACTGTTGTTTTAGACCCTCCTCCATTTGAACCATTGAAAACATAAAGATATAACATACCTGCAGAAATAATGTAACATCTGTGTCACTTGCCCAACTAAATGGTACATGTATTGTTGCATGCAAATTGTTTGCATGGCATATGGGCACATTGTGGTACAGTATGTCACCATTGCAGCCCTGATGTACCAGGAGAACAGATCGACATGTATGTTCAGATGAATAACTGATTCACAGGTGTGGATTAGTGTACATCAGTAATGGACCATGCTAGGACTAACCTGGTGCATCTCCTACAGACACTCACATAGTGACCATAAGCCTCTCTCCCATATCTAAGCCACTGCCTGATATGAAGGTCTCTCTCTTGTTCTGGGCAGGATTACCAGGAACTTTTCCACTTCTGTTTTGGTCCTGTGATATACCTATTCCTAGCAATATCCTGTGCCTTGGCTTTGGCACATTGTATCATACTGTTGACCCTGTGACACAACTGTAATGTGTTTTGTTGTGGACACCTAAAGCACTGATGTCCTGCTCCATTCCATGCCACTTCTGGTCCCAAAAAGCCTTATCTGCTTTATCCTTCTCAAGGAAACACATGCCATGTTTGTGTTGTGCATGCAGCAACACCTTTGTCTATAGTGCAGTGAACTTTGCTAGCCATTGGTGTTGCTTTGGTCCCATGACAAGAAGTATGTACACCTGTGGCTTACACATGTGGACCAGTGCGTGCATGCATGTTTGGCCTTTATTGACTCCAGTGTGTGTGCACTGTCCCCCAGCATCCATATAGTGGCCACATACCTGTCTGTAAAGGAACAGCATCATTCACAGCCTGTGCCACATCAACATCAGCAAAATAGGTGAGTTACCATTGTCTATTGTTGTATAAGCCCATAAGATCACAAAAACCTGTCCTTATTCTCTAAGGCCATTTAGGAAAACAGACTCATTTACATTATGAAGATATTTTTAATTCCAACTAATCCTCATTATCACCAACCCCCTTTTTCACATTTCTGCATGAAGTTGGGGTATTGAGTCAACTGTTACCAATTCTCTTGATTTAGTGCCACTCTCCTACCTACTTTGACAGTTTTGCCTGACTGTCTCAGGCTTTCTTTCACACAGTCCCTCCATCTCTTTGCTGGATGTTCTTGTTTTTTCTTGCCTTGTTTTTGTCTGTCCCAAATCTTTTTTTTTCCAAATTGTCTTCTGTTTTCCTGCACTTGTGCCTGAACCACTGTAATCTCTTCTGTTTGACCTCTGCAGTTGGAGCTACCTTCACTTCTGCTGTGATACCATCATTTCTTCATTTGTCCCACACTGCTCATCCTGCCACCTGTCTCAAAGTTTTCATCTGCATAATCTGTAGCTTCTTCAACTGATCTTCCTTCACTGCCCAGTATTCTGTACCATATAGAAGTAGTGGTAACACATTACCTCTGACACTCTGTGCCATTTGGCTACAGCCCCTTTAAATCTACATTTGACAGCTGCATTCTAACCTCCCTTCTCCTCTATCATTCTCCCAGATACTGTTAACCTGTTCTCCTGTTTTCTTCAGTTTCAGTTTTCAGCTTATTCTGATTTGCATCATTTGCTGCCATAACTGTCTTGTTTCTGCCAAGTTTCATCCCTAAGTGCATTCAGTTTGGCATTCCATTCCCCTGTCTTTTGCTACAGTTCATGTTCAGCATCTGATTGTAATGCCATATCATTCGCAGCTTTGTTTTGTCCCATCCAACTTATTTGCTAATATAGTCCATCACTAGTATGAACAGCAATGAGTTCAGAGCTGAACCCTGATGCATAGTCATTCCCACCGGGAAGCTTTCTGTGATTCTAAACACTGTTCATAATTTTACTAATTACTAATTTCACTAATAATACTGCGGTGGTGGTGCTGCGATAGAGTTGTCGCCTCACAGCAAGACGTTGTGCTGTTCGATTCTCAGCTAGAGTGTCTTCTGTGTCAAGACATGCGTGAATGGGCGTACCTTCGTTGAAGGTTGTGCGTCAGGGCTGGCAAACTCGGCACGTAAAAAATCTACTGCCAATCATTAGCGGACCGGAGTTCCACTGTGGCGACCCCTAACCGGGAAAAGCCGAAAGACACAAACAAACTAATTTCACTAATGTTTCTGGGACTTTGAACCATAGCAAGACTGCCCAAATTAGATTTCTTGGAAACTTGTCATATACTTCCTCCAAGTCCAGGAATGCCCAGCTGGTCACTTTCCTCATCTCTTATTTCTTTCCTACTGTCTGTCTTACTGCAAACATTGCTTCGATTGTGCTGCATCCCAATCTGAATTGGTCTCCTGTTTTACTTTTTACTACTCTCCGTATTCATTTATCAATATCTCTCCAGCACTTTAATGCAATGTGACAGGAGTTTGATACCTCTGTACCACCCACAGTTGTGAATGTCTCCTTTGTTCCTGCTTATTCTCCAGTCATTTGAGATGCACCTTTCTATCCATACTGCTGTGAGTACCCTCAGGAGCCATTTCTCCCTTAACTCATCCAACATCTTGAGCTTATCTGCTGTGGCCTCACCTGAACCTGTTGTTTTCCCTGACTTCATTTTCCTTAGTGCTGTTCTTACATCTTCTAAGTTGAGTTTCTCTTCCTCTTTCATCACAGGCTGTGTGTGGGGCAGTGCAACCTCAGCAGGGTATTTTTTATTTAGAAGTTGATAGATGTACTCCCTCCATCTGCCTTTGATGTCCTGTGGACTGGTGAACAGATTGTTGCTGGCATCTCTTATGAATGGTGTTTGTTGGCTTTCTTCTTTATTTTTCTGATTTTACCTTTCAAGCTGATACGGTTTCCTTGTGACATTTGCTGATTCACTTTCCAGAACCTGGAAAAGTGCCTCTGATGCCTTGTTCTTTTGCTTTTGCACCTGCTTTCTTAGCCTGTTTATTAGACAACCCATATTCCTTCTTAGTCTTCTGTAACTTCTCTATATCCCACCTTTCATGCACTCTTTCTTTTTTTCAAAACTTCATCGACTTCTGCATTCAACCACCACCTTACCTTATGTACCTTGCTTCCATACCTGGGTTGGCAAAAGCATAAACTCCTCTTTTGTCTTTCTTTCTGTGACAGTCCATTGGCTGAGGATATCTTGAGAGGGAAACCTTCAGCTGTCACAGGAAGTGTTCAGTCTTTGTCTGACATCCAAAGAAGAAAACCCTCCAATTCTTCATGTGATCCAGTGCTGATTTTTCAGGCTTACTGCTCAGATCAGCCCTATTTGGAGAGCTCCTTCCTCTCATTTTATTATTAGATTTATTATTCTCTTTCTGTTTTATTTTTATGTATATAAAATGTACTCTTTCAGTGTTTATAGTAATTCCTGTGGGAATTTTTGCTTGTAGCAGTGTTTTAGCTTCTGTCTTTGACAAATGTTTGTTTTTACCATTTCTGAGGAAACTTTCAATATTTATGTCAGATTTGCAGTGGGTATCTGTGCTGTTAGATATTAGAGGGTTTACTGTTGTTGTTGTTGTGTCTTTCGGCTTTTCCTGGTTAGGGGTCGCCACAGTGGAACTCTGGTCCGCTAATAATTGGAAGTTGATTTTTACGTGCCGAGTTACCAGCCCTGATGCACAACCTTCAACGAAGGTATGCCCATTCATGCATGTCTCCACACAGAAGACGCTCTAGCTGAGAATCGAACCGGACAGCGTCTTACTGTGAGGCAACAATGCTACCGCAGCACCACCACCGCGGTGTTTAGAGGGTTTACTGTTGTTACGCTACTTTATTTTCATCTTCTGACAGGAAAATATTGCAGACCTTGGATTTTTTTCAGCATGTATACATTTACTAAATGTATGACTCTCCTGTGTATCTTTTTTAACAGTGGATCGAGATTTGCAGCAAACAGAGGCATTTGAATGTACTCTGAAAAATGTACTCTCTTTTACAAACAAAAATAGTTTAAATTGCTACTAAAGTACGTGGAGATAACTTTTAACACTGGCTTGCCTCATTGTTTGCTTTGGTGTTTGGATATAGTGTAACTTCTGTCAGTTGTAAAAAGAAATTTTTTTGTGAAAATACCACAGTTGGGCAGAGTTTAGTTCTGTGGGGATGGGTCCCCTTCAGTAGATTAACTTTTACAAGTTCGAACCTCATATGGCCGAGACCATATGTTCGAACTTGTAAAAGTTTGATCGGACTGAATGGAGATCTCTGTACAGTGCAGAACGGGAAGATTTCCCATTTCCTCAATGTAGTGCGATCTCGGAGTTGGTATATTTAAGTAGGGGGGTGTGGGGGGGCGAAAAATAGCCCCCCTGCTACAGATGTTTAGTTTTGTTTTTTGTTTTTTTTTTGTTTTTTTTTTGTCTTTACTTCAGTGTTCGAACTTTTACAAGTTCGAACATATGGTCTCGGCCATATGTGGTTCGAACTTGTAAAAGTTCGATCTACTGATGTAGATCCGTGGGGACATACTTATTACTAGAAAGTTTAAGTGCCTAATGTGATACATTATCCGGTACTGCCAGTTTATTTTTCTGGCTGGTGTTCTCTCGCCTGACGTGATGGATCCTAACTCTGGTACCCCCCACCCCCACAATAAAATCCAGTTGCACCTAAAAAGGGGAAAAAAAAACAGTAAAGTATGCCTCAGCCTACAGTTTTTGATTCTGTCAGGGCCCCTGCTCGGCCCATGGACTACTTCATAGGTTCATAGGTATGTACTAGGCTATTGGCCCAAGGGCCTATGCAAGCCTAGCCAACAAGGTTCCCTGGCTTACGCCACCCAAGAAATTTATTTTCCTGTGCCACTGTTGAGCAGAGACACAGAAGTGATCCCCGGGGAGTATTTCCTATTTCCCATCCACTCATCAAGATTTTTCTTGAAGAGTGCTAATGAAGAACTTTGCTTGACATAGATGGGTAGCCTGTTCCAGAGTATGGGGAGTCTCTGGGATAGGAATCTATCCCTCCAGCATGTCCTGTTTATTGTGGTGACAAGGTTTAGGTCCCTAGAGCGTGTAGCTCGGAGGGATTGGGATTTCTTTAGGTGTAGCATGTCCAACAGCTCTGGGTTTGACATAGCTTTATATGTTGGGCAGAGATCACCTCTGAGTAGGCGATATGCTACGGAGTAAAGCTGGAGTTTTTTGAGGCGGTCAGTGTAGGGCATTTGTTTGAGTCCAGTAATCCTCTTTGTGAGGTACGTCTGTGGCCTTTCTAGCTGCTGCAGATGTCTTGTGAGGTACATTCCAAAAGGGGTGTTGTACTCTATAATGGGTCTAATGAGTGATGAGTAGAGGGTAACGATGACCTCTTTTTTCCTGGACGAGAACCCTTTTATGATGAGGTGTGCCACGTAGAAGGACTTCCTGACTACTGTGGCGATGTGACTATCAAAGGAGAGACTACTGTCCACCTGGGTCCCAAGGTCTCTTATCACGCATTCGGTGTTAAGCAGATTGCTGCCTATGTGGTAGTTCATGGGTACAGAGTTTTTACCAAAGGGGATGACACTGCACTTTTTGGCATTGAGCTTGAGGCCGTGGCTCTGACACCAGGCATCTGTCTCAGAGAGGCCCTTCTGTAGGATGGTCACATCATTTGGGGACTTGACTATGGCTCCTAGTTTTCAGTTATCTGTGAACTTCGTTAGCCAGAGGCCTTCTGTGTTAGCCTGTACTTCAGAGAAGTAGATACCAAACAGGAGCGGTCCCAGGACGGAACTCTGTGGTACTCCACTTGTCACTGGTTTGAGGTCAGATTTGGAGTCTGCAACTTTTACAGTGTGGGTTCTGTCAGTGAGCCAGTTGGCAACCCATCTTGTGACGTAGGGATTTATGCCTAGTTTATTGAGTTTAGCTATAATTCCAGAATGGGGGATGGTGTCAAAAGCCTTGGCGAGGTCAAGATAGGCTGTGTGAACCACTTTACCCTCGTCTACGGCTTTGGTGACTGCCTCAAAGAAGTCGATCAGGTTCAGGAGGCATGATCTGCCTTTCACAAACGCGAACTGGGTGGGATCCAGAGTTTGGAGGTTACCAATGTCTTTGTTTATGAGTTCCATGATGATACGTTCCATGGCTTTGCAGACCAGGCTCATCAGGCTAATAGGTCTGTAGTTCCCGGGATCAGTGGTGGCCCCCCCCCTTTGTGGAGTTGGATAACTGTTGCTGTGCGCCATTCAGTGGGCACAAAGCCTGATGCGAGGATATTATTGAACATGGTGCTTAAGTGGGGAGCCAGTTCATTCTGAAGTTCATGTAAAACGCAGCCTGGGATGTTGTCCGGTCCCATAGATGCTGTGTTTTTGGCTTTAGAGAGTGCAACTTTCACCTGCGTAGTTGTGATTACAGGGACTCTGCATTCTTCCTGTATAGATATGGGCCCTTTAGGGGGTGAGGGGGGGTAAAGTTAGCACTGAACCTATCTGCCAGGATGTTGTCAATATCAATTGGTTCTGTAATTTTCATGCCTTTGTGTTGTAACTCAGAGCAGATCTGGGTGTTGCCATTGAGATTCTTGACATAGCTATAGAATGCTTTGTGGTTGTCCTTGGAATTAGTGACAATTTTATTTTCGTAGCTAGGTTTGGAGGAGCTTATAAGGGATCTCAGCTTTTACTGACGCTGACCAGGGAGCTCCTCCACTCATGGGATTTTACTCTCTTTTGCAACAGTTTCTTCCTTCTGTTGTACAGTTTGTTTATGGCAGGGGACCACCAGATTGGCTTCCTTTTTTTGGAGGATAGCGTCTTGGTTCTGTTTGGGATAGCACGATCCATGCACTCATGTAGGTGTTTATAGAGCGCATTTGTGTAGGATTCAGCAGTTGTAACTGTATTGTCCATCTGCATGGGTGTCATGAAGTTCACTACTTCTGTCTTAAGAAGCATGAAGTTGGCTTTGGAGAAATTTCTTACTGTGGTTTCCGTAATGGGGGGTGGGGGTGGGATGTGGATATCGAGGGTGATTAGCTTATGGTCGGATCGGACCAACAAGGAGTTGACTTCAGGTGTGGAACACCGGTCACTCATGTTGGTAATGACTAGGTCTAGGATATTGTTGCCCCTGGTGGGGGTGTGGATAAGTTGATCTAGGGCATTGGAGTTTATGAATTCCAGAAAGCGTTGCGCTAAGGAGTTAGTACATGAGTGGTTTTCCCAGTTAATGGTGGGGTAGTTGAAGTCGCCCATTATTAGGGTGTTTGGTTGAACCCTAATATTTTCCAGAACATCAAGAAAAGAGGAGTGAGAATCCTGGGGCATGGTGGGGGATCTGTAGCAAGCTACAATTTGGATTGCAGATTTGCCAAGAGTTAGTTGCACTTGGATAACCTCGGATGCGTTATGCTGAGCAACTAGCCTGGAAGTGTGGATATCCTTAATGAATATGGACACACCCCCACCTTTGGTGTTTCGGTCCAGGTTAGATGGCCGAAAGTGTGGTATGAGTTATAGCCTGGTAGTGCAGGGGTGCTCTCTGGAGCCTTGAACCAGGTCTCAGTCACTGCACAGATATCGATGTTGTCCATTTTAAGGAGTGCCTCGAGTGAGTGCATTTTGAAATTTAGACTTCTAGCATTGAGTAGCATTACCCTCAGTTTTTGCTTACCTGTTCCTGTTATGGTGGTGAATGTATTACTCGAACCCTGCCTAAAAAAGGCACTATAGGGGCAGCAAGAGCCTTAGCCAGTATCCAGAATCCTAGGGGTGACAGGTGCGGGCCATGTGTGGCAAAGCATCGTGGTCTGTCGACCATGTCATCCCAAGCAGACAGATACTGGATCCCCTTTGAATGACACCAGAAGCTTAGCCAATTGTTGAAATCAATCATTTTGTCCTTGTACTGCGGTATCATTCTGGGCGATGGCAGAATGCTACTCAGGGCTAGGGTCATACCTGCCTGGGCTACAAGATTGCAGAGCTCTTCCATGTCTCTTTTCATGTAGTCCAGGGAGGTACGTCTCAGGTCATTCACACCAACATGGACAATGACAGAGTCATATTTGTACTTGCTGTGGAGTGACCTGAGTGGGTTATGTGGCGGATCCTTATGTTTTGTCCCCTCTCCCTCTAGTGTAGCTTTGCTGGCCATTCTAGAACAGGTTATACACATCCTCTGGGGCTGTTACAGCACCTGATGCAGGTTTGGGAGAATCAAACCCTTTAGGTACAAGAGTCCTTTTGCCCGACATGATACTCTGTTCCCAGATATTTTATTTACTAGTGAAGTTCACAAGAAAAAGAAACAGAAGCTTCGTCATACAGATGATCAGGTTAAAGCTGTTTATAAGGCTGATGTGGTTTCCTTGATAAGAATGTTCTGCTGACAGCTAATTCTGGTGTTGTATTCCCATGCATGGCTCTTGTACTAGTTTGGCTAGAGGCCTTTCTGTTACAGAGAACGATGAGGAATCTGACAAGTACAGTGGTGATTTCCTAGCTGACTCTGAGTCCAGTCACAGTGATTCTTCAGAAGGTGAACTTGAGCTTAAGTCCAAACAAGTGTTCACTGTTCCTCAGATAATTATTAGACTTAGTGATGATGTTCATCGTGCATACAGCTGCAGTCATAACAGATGGGTTCTGCTGCCGTCAGGCGGGTCCTCGGTCGGCCGAATTCCAAAGTCTAGGTCCGGCGTCGGTTGTCGTCGCTTCTTCCCTGACGTCAGTGCGACAGGGGTATAAAAGAACCAGCCGACGCCATTTTCTTCAGTCTTTCTTGCCGCGCGGTGCCCGAAGCAGTTCGCAAGCGCCGGTCTGCCAGCTCCTGAGATTACGAAAAATTTGGAAACCAAAGTCTTCTTAAAAGCTAAGTACCCCGTTGGGGAAACTTTTCTTGCTTCAGACCGATGTCAGACAAAGTTAATAATTGTATTTCTTGTGGGAAGCAAATACAGCATAAGGATTTCCATTCCCTCTGTATACCTTGTTTAGGCCCAGACCACGACGTCTCGGTCTGTCACTGTTGTGCTACATTCAACAAACGCACTATTAAGCGTCGGGCGGAGTTCGCCCAGCATTTTTTCGGGAAAGCATTTAACTATACCTTGTCATCGGATACTCTGACACCGGTTTTGTCTAAAAAATGCAAAGACAAGGACCGACACTCAAGGTCCGCGGCCTCTACCGTCACCACGACAAAGCCGACTACACATGGTCCGGTTCTCAGTGAGGCGCCTACGCAGCCCCTGATTACCGACGACACATCTTTGATGGTGTCTCCTGTACCCGAGGTTGCAGGCTCCTCGGCCCACACCCCGACTACAGATACCGAAGCCACTTTTGGCGTTGAAACACAGAATGTGGACAGGTCCACCTCCACTCAAGGTGTCTTCAGACCTTCCTCTTCTTTCTCCATCAAGGCTTTCACCAAGTCTAAAGCAACCATGCACCCTAAGAGACCAATTACACAGGGGCCCATCTCCAGGCCCCATGCCTAAGAAACAGATGCTTAAAATGGCTGAGGATTTATTTACTCTAATCAGAGGTTCTCAGCCACCTCCGGACAAAAGGCCCAGAGTGGAGGAAGATTCCCCCTCCTCTGATCAGGGCTCCATTATTTCAGAACACTCTGATGATCAGGAACAGTTTTACTCCCCTTTTTAAGACTCTGATGCAGAGGAGTCTATTCCTTCTGTATCCCCCCCTGAGGATTACTCATTTGGGGAAACTTTGCATACCTTAAGGGAACATTTCCACTGGGAAGGCCAGGATTATTCAGATTCCAAGAAAAGGCTCAGGGAATTTCTTTTGTTACCTCAGCACAGGCCTCTGGCTATACCTCCTGTCTTGGACATCCTAGATGATGTCTACTCGGAGGCCTGCCTTAACCCAGGCTCTCTACCTCCAGCTCCAGTTAAGCCTGACAGGTACTACAGGGTTTCTGACTCACACCAATTTCTTTACAAAAGCCATGCTGCTGACCTAGAAACCATCTCACAGGGGCCCAAGGTAGTTAAGGCTTCCATTGCCAAAAATCCATTGCCTTCCTAGAGAGATTCCAGATCCTTAGAAAGGTGGGGAAAAATGGTATATACCTCGGCTACCTTAACCAAGAGAGCCTGAAACTGTCAGTTTCATATGCTAAAATACCAACAGTTTCTGTTATCTCAATTGAAAAGTAAAATGTCACAACCTGAACAACCAGACTTGAAGGAGTTGCAGGATTTGATGCATAGTGCAGAACAAGTGGGTAAACATACCTTACAATGTGGTTTTGATGCTCTAGAGGCCTCATGTAGAGCTGCTGTTACAGGCTCAGTCATACACAGGCATGCTTGGCTCAAGGAACAAACCTTGCCTGATCATGTCAAAGCTAAATTACTAGACACCCCTCTTCAAAAGGATGTACTATTTGGGGCAAATGCTGAGGAAGTATTACGGAAAATGGAGGAAAAAGCTAAATCAATGCAAACTGTGAAAGAATTTCTGCAGGTTCAACCCCCACATTTTAGTAGAAATTGGCCTTCCAAAAACTGGTCCTTTCCTGCCACAGACAGACCCCAAAGAGGCAGATACAGGCGCCCGAGGGGCAGAGGACAATCACAAGGATCGTACAGAGGCAGACAATGGCAAGCTCCTGCACAAAGAGGTGGTGAGGACAACTCACAATCTTTCAGAAAGCAAACCCAATGACTTTCCCCTTTGCAGGCCAACCAGGTCTCAATTGGCAGCCCCTTTAGGAGGAAAGCTGGCACTATTCTCAAAAAATTGGCATGTTGTCACAAAGGACAATTGGATCCTGGACATTATAAACAGAGGCTACAAATTCGATTTTCATACCCTTCCAAAAATGAGAGGCATGCCAAAACTGCCACACAATCAAAGGGCAGAGGCACAAAAGCAAATTTCAGATCTTATAAACATGAAAGCTATTCAAGAGGTACCTACACACGAACAAGGTCAAGGTTTTTATTCCAGGCTATTTCTGGTGCCAAGGAAGGGAAAAGATTGGAGACCTATTTTGGATCTTTCCATCCTAAACACATTCCCACTCGTACCAAAATTCAAGATGCTCACTCTACAGCAACTTCTTCCCATGCTGGGCAAGGAGTCTTGGCTGGTAACATTGGACCTCAAGGAGGCATACCTGCATGTCCCAATCAGACAAAATTGCAGAAGATACCTCAGATTTCTTGCAGGTTCAACCCATTATCAGTTCTCTGCATTGGCGTTTGGCTTATCTACTGCACCCAGAGTATTCACGAAATGCCTGGCATCAGTAATTGCCTACTGCAGACTTCAAGGGATACAAATATACCCTTATTTGGACGACTGCCTGATCCAAGCGGACAGCAAGCACATTCTTCTGAAACATCTGGCTTATGTAATAATGTTATTAAACTCTCTGGGATACACAGTCAACAAAGAGAAATCAAGGCTAATACCCTCTCGGAATATAATTTTCCTGGGTGCCAATTTGGACACAAACACCCAGATGGCCTACCTCACGCCAGAGAAGCAGGGGCAACTAATTCAATATTTTAGAACACTGGCAAATTGCACCAGGCTGACTGCAAGGAAAATCCTGCAGGCTCTGGGATTCATGGCATCTTGCATCTTACTAATCCCATGTGCAAAGCTGCATATGAGAAAACTACAATGGTACCTAAAAAACATATGGTCTCAACACAGCCACAGTTTGGAAACAATAATACCACTACTTCCATGTCTGCAAAAGGAATTTCTGTGGTGGGCTCATGCATGTCAAACAAACACAGGTCTTCCATTCAGCAAGCCTCAAGCAAATCAAGTCATCACAACAGACGCCTCGAACTACGCCTGGGGGGCGCACATGACATTCAGGGCAAATGGTCCCAAAAAGAAAAGCACCTTCACATCAATCAAAAAGAAATGCTAGCAGTAATAAATGCTATTATAGCTTTCAAGGACCTTCTACAACCAGGTCAACTATTGATAAGAACGGACAACACCACAGTTATGTGGTACATAAACAAGCAGGGAAGAGCACATTCCTATCCCCTATGCAGACTGGCCATATCACTTTGGAACATGGCCATGGACTTACAAATGGAACTACAAGCACAGTACTTGCCAGGCAAGGAAAACACGCTGGCAGACAACCTAAGCAGGAATATGACAGATCCACACGAATGGATGTTGCATCCAAAAGTTTTTACAGAAATAATCCAAGAATGGGGAAGGCCAGACATAGATCTCTTTGCCTCCCACAAAAATCATCAATTGACAAAATTCTGCTCGAGGACCTTCCATCCAAAGGCCTGGAGAGTGGACACTCTCTCTTTCAGTTGGACATCAATGACAGTTTATGCCTTCCCGCCTCTTCCTCTGCTGCCCAAAGTCCTATTGAAGACCAGAGCAGACAGACCAAAGATGATCCTCATTGCGCCGGACTGGCCAAGGCAACACTGGTACCCACTCCTGAGGAGCCTGACGCATTACTCTCCATGGACCCTGCCTCTAATGCCTCTTTTTTTGACTCAGCACAGCTTCAAAACTCTTCACAGTCAGCTAAAAACACTCAATCTAGCCGCATGGAAGATTCCTTAGCATCACAGCAGGCCATACTCTCCAAGGAGGTGCAGGATGTCATTTTGGAGGCCAGAAGGCCATCAACTAGAAAAGCTTACTCCACAAAATGGAAACGTTTTTGTGTCTGGAATGAGAAAAAGGGCCAGAACCCTGGAAAACTGAAATTACCTCAAATACTACAATTTTTGGCTGAACTGCTAAGCAGTGGACTTTCGTTCTCCTCCATCAAAATCCATGCCTCAGCCATTTCTGCAGAATACAACACTGATCCTCCTTTATTCTCTCACCCTCTTTTAAGACAGTTCCTCAGAGGGGCTAAGAATTTAAGACCTCCAAGGAAACAACCAATACCTGCTTGGGATCTTAATTTCATTCTGGAAAAACTGACACTGCCTCCTTTTGAGCCAGCTGCCTCATCAGATTTGCAATATTTGTCCTGGAAAACAGCTTTCCTTCTGGCTATCACTTCAGCTCGTAGAGTTTCAGAACTACAGGCTCTCATGGCTGTCCAGCCTTTTATCATCTTCCATCAGGACAGAGTTTCCTTACGAACCAACCCATCCTTTATGCTTAAAGTGGTATCCAGGGTAGCTTTAAATCAGGCCATACATTTACCTACTTTTTATCCCAATCCTCAAAACAAAGGGGAGAGATTACTACATGCCTTGGGCATCCACAGGCAACTGCGTTATTATTTGGACAGAACAAAACCTTTCAGAAAATCAGAACAGCTCTTTGTGGCCTATGCGGTAGGAGCTCAAGGAAAGCCAATTTCCAAACAGACAATCTCAAAATGGATAGCCCACTGCATACACTTTTGCTATTCCTTTCATGGCAAAACTGTTCCTACAGGCATTAGAACTCATTCCACCAGGGCCACAGCCACCTCTGCAGCCTTCCTCAGAGGAGTTCCTACCAAGGATATTTTGGAAGCAGCCACTTGGAGTTCTGTGCATACCTTCTCCAAACACTACAACCTACCATTATACTCCAAATCTAGGGCAGGCTTTGCCACTGCAGTCTTGCAGGACATTTTGGCTCCTCCTAGTTCCACCTAGTGCCTACCACCCCTTTCGTAGCTTTGGGATTCTACCCATCTGTTATGACTGCAGCTGTATGCACGATGAACATAGTACAGTTTTGTACCTACCATAAATGTAGATGTTCGAGTGCTTATACAGCTGCAGTCCAGGTTTCCCTCCCTCCTTCCCCATTAGGGGTATTCTTTTATGGTGTATTTGCTTGCAACTACTGTTTTTTGATTATATTGCATTGCATTACTTCATAATTTTATGTATTGCCTTCCTTCTGGGGGCACCTGACATCTGGGGCAAGAAAAACTGAAGAAAATGGCATCGGCTGGTTCTTTTATACCCCTGTTGCACTGACGTCAGGGAAGAAGCGACGACAACCGACGCCGGACCTAGACTTTGGAATTCGGCCGACCGAGGACGCGCCTGACGGCAGGAGAACCCATCTGTTATGACTGAAGCTGTATAAGCACTCGAACATCTACATTTATGGTAGGTACAAAACTGTACTTTTTTGCTTGGGAGCAGTTGTGAACTAGTCCAGAGCTACGCAGGGTATATGACCTTATAGAGGATGAATTTTGTGGCTATACCCCCTCTTTTACTGGCCCTGGAAAATGCTTATAAAGATGCCTGCAGGGCACCAGTATCTATTCTAGCAGTCCCCAAAATGGCTCAGAAAAAATATAGGGTCTCCTCAAATATGACAAGTCTCTTTTCTCATTTAACTGGTGACCCTTCTGCAGTCTCCTCAGCTTCCTGCTCGCATAAAAGGTCCTGGGCTTCATCTAGTACAGCCCCCCCCCCCCCCCACGAAAAAGAGAGAAAACGGTTAGATCTTCAGGGCAAAAGGATGCCTCTTTCTAGTAATCTAGCCTTTAGAATATTAAATTATCAAGGTTATATATGGAACTTTATTTTGCAGTGTGTGTACAGTTTGGGAGATCTTTTTGCATCCTTACCTGAAGACCAGAAGTTTTAATATGAATGAAATTCATATAAGCAAATTATTTTCTTGAGGTGTTGAATAACTACAGTAAAAGGATGTCCTTCTTGCCAGAAGTTTAAGTTCTGACACTTTGATGTCTGCACGCACAGACCTCAGAACTTCTTTGCCGCCATTTGCATGTCAGCTCACTCGTTCTGCTCCATGCCAGTGTCTTCCAAAAAATAAGTACCCCATTGGGGAACATTTTCTATTCTGATTGCTGTTTATTTGTTATTCTTTTAGCTGATTCTGTCCATGTCATCTAGGAAGGGAAGGTGTAAGTGCAGACGTCAAATCTTGCACAAAGATAGGCACGACCTGTGCCTCTTTTGTTTAGGGCCTACCCGGGACTACAAAGTGTGTTCCATTTGCCAGTCATTAGTCTCTAAAACTCTGTGCAGCCATCTCGGAACCCGTAACTTATTTGTGGAAAAATGTCTTAAGTATCTTGCTTTGGGTATGAAAGCGACACCTGCCATTTTGACTGAACTGCCTAGAAAGAAGACCAAGGTAGCTGGGCCAGAAAAAACGCTTGCGCCTCTGGATTCGGACATCCCACCATCCACCATTCTAGGGGCTAAGGTACGTCCAATGGCTTTGGCAATTTCAGCGGGTACCGTGTCAGAAACCAGCCTAGTTTCTCCAGCCTGCATGTCCGCAGAGGTACCTGCGACATCATCTCCCAATAGCAGGGGAGTACCCAGACAGCTTAGGATAGCTTCCATACCTGAGGAAAGCCCGTCTAATCCTTTGGTGTTCTCGGATCATAAGCCTGCACCTCTTCATCCAGGTCCAAAGAACCTTTCTTTAAAAAAGAAGCAGAAGTCTAAGCATTTGTCTGCTCCTTCAGAAAGTATTCCTGATTGGCAGGCATTTTCTCAATCTATTTTTCAGGCCTTCATGGCCCTTAGGCCTACTTCATCACAGACCCCCTTTGTTCTGCCAGCTCTGAGTCCCAGGCCTGCTTCTTTAGGACCATTGCCCCATGCACAGTAGACACCTGAAGAAGATTCCTCAGCTTCCTCTTTAGATGAGTCCCTTTCTTATTCCTCACAACTGGCTTCTCCCTTAGGATATTGTTCTCCTAAAGAGGATTCTCTAGAAGGTGATTCCCCACCTGGAGACATCACCTTTGGGGAAACAATTTCCAAAATGGAGTATTTCAAATGGGATTCCACACAAACGACAGAAGTTCAAAAGAGATATTATGAGCTTCTACAGATGGAATCCCTCTCCCTCAGCCATTCCTCTAGTGATCCCTGCCTACTTGGACCCCTTTGCCTCAGCCTCCAAGGCACCAACCTCTCAGCCACCAGCCCCTAATTGACCTGACAAGTTCTATAAAGTTCCTAATAGCTTCAAATTCCTTATCAAGCTTCCTGTGCCAGACCCTGCTGTTACTGCAGTCTCTCCAGATAAACAATCCAGACAGATCCCCTCCTCTTCCTTGCTCCCTTCAGATAAAGACAGCAAGATGATAGATAGATTAGGGAAGAAAATTTACACATCTTCCACACTGGCCTTCAGAGTCATCAGCTACCGAATGCATATGGTCAAATATGCCTTGGACCTGGTTTCACAAGCTATGGATCAACTGAATTCTACAACAGAGTATCCCACCAAGGCACAGGTGGCTTTCACCCTTTCATTAGCTGCACAGGTCATTAGACACTCTGTAAAATGCAGCTGTGATGCTGCAGAAACATCAGCTAGGTCAGCTGTCTCAGCCTCAGTCCTCTGTAGGAACTCCTGGCTCAAGCTCCAACTATTTACTGATGATTTTAAAAGCAAAATCATAGACGCTCTGCTGGACAATAACCTTCTCTTTGGAAAGCAGTCAGCAAAACTGTTTAAAAACCTGCAGAAAAAAAGCAAAGAGCTGCAGGACCTAAAACACCTTTTTGTTTCACCTTTGCCTAAGTTTCATAGAAACTACCCTGCTAAATCCAGATTTGTCAGGAAGGCTTCTGCTCCACCTTCAACCAAACTCAGAAAAGGTGCCAGAAAGCCTTCCTCATCCAGAGCTGCCTCCTCTCAAACTACTTCAAGACAGCCCTTTCATGACAGGCCTAATAATGCGTGACTGTGAGACCCTAACACTTCATCTTCCCCTTTCTGCCCGCCTTCTCACTGTCTTCTCCTGTGGCAACAGATCACCTCAGACAACTGTGTCTTGTCAGTAGTGGAAAAAAGGATATTTTATGACCTGGAGGGAAAAGCCCCTCCCAAAAGGTATGCCACCTCCCCCAAAGGGCCAAATTAATCTCATCCCACAAGTCTTTCAAGATCTTGTGAGACAAGATTCTATTCAAAGAGTCCCTCCAGGACAGGAAGACCAAGGGTTTTACTCCAGACTCTTTGTAGTCCCAAGAAAGGATGGCCCATGGAGACCTATCTTGGACCTGTCTCTTCTAAATCCTTTCCTCCATGTGCCCACCTTCCACATGCTGTCCCTCCAGACCCTTCTTCCACTCTTGACCCCAACTCTTATCTGGCCTCTTTAGATCTGAAGGATGCATATATTCACATCCTATCCACCCATCTTATCAGAAATTTCTGCATTTTGCTGTGCAGTCCTTGCACTTTCATTTTACTGCCTTGCTCTTTGGTTTGCCCACTACACCAAGAGTATTCACAAAATGCCTAGCTCCTGTGGTAGCCTTTTGCAAAACAAAAGGCATTCAAATATTCCCGCACTTAGACGATCTTCTTATCCAGGCAGATCATCCAAACACTCTACAAAAGCACCTACAGTTCACCATTTCCCTCCTCGAAGGCCTAGGTTTCACAATCGACCATCTCAAATCCTCATTTACTCCCTCCCAGGACCAGGTGGTCCTAGGTTGCAGAATACAAACAGATTTGATGAAGGCCTTTCTTCCACCATAAAAGGTCACATCTCTGACCATTTGTTTCCAGGACCTACTCCTAGCCAGCTACATTTCTGTCAGGGAGCTCCTACTCCTCCTGAGGTTGATGGCAGCAATGCTTCCCTTATTATCCCTAGCCAAGTTACACAGTACAGCAGATGTACATAGATGCTTCAGATCTTAGATGGGGAACATCTATGAATAGACAGAAAGTTCAGGGCCGTGGGACTCCAGTCTTTGGGAAAAACACATCAATATCAGGGAAATGACTCCCTCATACTAGCCCTAAAAGCATTCCTCCCCCATACACCTAGGCTTCTAAGAATCTTTACAGACAACACCACGGTCCAGTGGTATATAAAGAAACGCGGGGGGGGGGGCAAAATCATACTTGCTCTGCACACTGGCTGTCCAAACTTAGGAAACAGCTACCCTCTCCAAGGCGACGCTGCAAGCAGTTTACATCCCATCTTAAAACAATGTTCAGGTGGATGATCTCAGCAGGTCATTATCACAGAATCATGAATGGATGTTGCACAGGGAATTCTTCTTTGATATACTCCACCAGTGGGGTACACCACAAATAGATCTGTTTGCCTCCCCTCAGAACAGACAACTGAAGCTATTCTGCACAAGAACACCCCCCCCCAAGCCTGGAGGGTGGACACCTTCTCCATCTCCTAGAAGGGGATGTTTCTTTATGCATTCCCCCCTTCCCTCTCATACAGAAAGTCCTGCTGAAAATTCAGCAGGACAAACCAAAAATTTTGTTGGTGACTCTCTTTTGGCCAAGGCAGAACTGGTTCCTCATAATTTTTTCTCTAGCCAAGGGCAATCACCACACGTTACCCCACAAGGTGGACCTCATCACACAACAGAAGGGATCAGGTATCCATCCACACCTCCAAACCCTCAAACTAACCCTGTGGGTGATAAACTTCTGATCCCTTTTAGACACCTTTATTCAGAGGATGTGCTTTCTGTCCTGCAGGAGGCCAGGAAACCCACTACCAGGAGATCCTACCTATCCAAGTGGAAAAGATTCTCCAGTTGGTGTCTTCACAGGCACCTAGATCCCTTTCAGGCAGATGTACCTCTAGTTTTGTCCTATTTGTGTGAACTCCTTAAGTCGGAACTTTCATATTCATCAGTGAAAATCCATTTATCAGCTATCTCTGCTTGCTTACCTCTCAATCCACCTTTGTTATCCAGATTAGAAGGAAAACTTTTCCTTAAGGGGGTACTTCATATCAGGCCTCCAGGGGAAACCTATCCCTCCTCCTTGGGACCTGAACTTCATTCTTGAAAAACTCACTACTGCTCCCTTCAAGCCAGCAGCCTCAGCCACCTTGAAGATGTGCACTTGGAAAACAGTGCTTCTTGTACCCCTAACTTTCGTCCAGACAGGTCTCAGAACTACAAGTACTCATGCCTATCCCACCATACCTGATATTTCATAAGGATGGGATTTCTCTTTGTATAAATCCATCCTTCATGCCTAAAGTGGTCAATGAACTACTTACTCACGTTCTTTCCTTCCCTAAAAAATGACAGTGAGCAAGTGCTCCATTCCCTTGATGTTCACAGACAACTTAGATTTTACCTAGATAAGACTAAGAGCATCAGAAAGTCAAACCAGTTGTTTGTATCCTTTCACCCTAGGGCTCTGGGGAAAGCAGTATGCAAGCAAACAGTCTCTTCTTGGATTTCTAACACTATTTCCTTTTGCTATTCCTTTCATGGAAAACACATTCCTTACACTGTGTGGGCCCACTCCACCAGGGCTGCGGCCTCCTCTGGGGCCTTTTTCAAAGGATTAGATACAGCCACTATCCTGGAGGCAGCCACATGGTCTTCAGTCCACGCATTCACTAAACATTACAAGCTGGACAATATCTCCAGAGCTAGGGCGGGCTTTGCTAAAGCCACCCTGCATGGATTCATAGAGAGTTCCCCTTCTTCCACCTCCCATAACACATGCTGAGCTTTGGTACTCTCCCTCATGTTTGAATACTGCAACATGAGAATAGAATGACATAGAATAGCTGTGTATTACCAGAAACATGTCTTTCTCTTCCATGTTGCAGTATTCCTATCCCTCCCTCCTACCCCCTTTTAGGACCTCTGCCTCTTCTTCCTTTCCTTATTTTCCCCCTCTGGATGGCATCCTGATCAGCTGCTCTTAGATTGTTGTCTGATCGGGGCATTCAGTTCTGAGTTCTGTGCGTGCGGACGTCACCTTTATGTCCCACGGTTTATGGTACCTACGTGTGATGTCCCACACACCATACAACAGCCAGGCTAAGATTTTGTATATGGTCCAGACATTCGGGTCGCCTCAGGTGGAGGATCTCCCTCATGTTTAGAATACTGCAACATGGAAGAGAAGGACATCTGTGGTTATGGTAAGATTTTTACACAACTATTCTTTCTCCCTTTTAATGGAATTGGACAAGGGCAATTACCACAAGCTTCCTCACAGACTAGATTTGCTCACACAGCATCAGGGATGAATGCTACACCCCAGCTTAGAGCAATTGCATCTGACAGCCTGGATGATTCTGTTTTGATATATTTTAGAAACCTATTCCATGAGGATGCGCAGCAGGTTATTTAAGGAGGTAAGAAAACCTGCAACTAGAAAATGTTAGATTTACAAATGGAAGAGTTTTTGTAGGTGGTGCCTAGCCAATAGCAGATATCCTGAAAAGGTTTCAACCCCTTTAGTTTTGAAATGTGTGTGAGCTACTTAGAGATGGTTTGTTATGTACTTCTATTAAAGTGCATTTTGTGGCCATTGTGGACATCTCAGCTTGTCTGCCAATTGATCCCCCTCTTTTGTCTCTTTGTGGTCAAACAGTTTATGAAAGGAGTGTTGTATGAGTGACCCCCTTTGACTGTTTTACTCATTGCTTTGAAATCTGCAAGATGTGTTTATAGGGTGCAACGTCTCATGGTGGCCAACCCTGTCTGATTTGTTTGCATGTACGGGGTTGTAATAAACAGTAATCCATCATTCATGTGTAAAGTTGTTTCTGATTTTACTTTGAATCTAGCCATCAATCTCCTGTTGTTCTATCCTGATCCAAGAAACAAGAGAGAAGATTCTACATATCTTGGATGTGCATAGACAGCTCAGGTACAACCTTGGCAGAGCAAAGCCCTTTAGAAATGCTGAGCAGCTGTTTGTCTGCAATATGGGGACTAAGAAAGGTCAATCGGTCTGTATGCAAACTACTGCAAGATGTTTTTTCCCTGCTATTGTTTTCTGTTACTCCCACTGTGGTAAATCTTTTCCAGGCAATGTTAAGGCTCACTCAACTAGGTCCTTATCCTCTTCAATGGTATATTGGAAAAGGGTGGACTCTGGAAGCATTCTGGAGGCAGCACCCTGGTTCTCTGTTCATACCTTCACAAAGCACTACAAACAGGATTTCTTTTTAAGGACCAGAACAGACTTTGCTAGGTCCATTCTCCAGGGAGGACTTCTAGATCCTTTTTTTCTAGGGACTCCTGGATCCTTATCCTTCTACCTCTCAGGTAGGGTATGCCACTGCGGCAGTGAGAATGATGAACTACTAACCTGCAACAGTAGATGTTCAAATTCCTCACTGTCTCATTGGTAATATCCACCTGCAATCCCCCAAACTGCATAGTTAATTTGGACTTCAACCTCTGTGATTCAGTTGTTGTTGGATTTGGTTTTATATGGTACTGGGATTGGTGGCAAATTTACTCTTGCTAGATGATTTTGGCTTCAGGTACTTTTGTCTCTTTTTTTGTAGAAGTGAAAAAAGCCTGAACACTCAAACACTAATTTCTGTGACAGATAAAGGCTTCCCTTTCAGGATATGTTCAGCCAATTATCTGTCACAGGAAGAGAGAGCGAGGGGAGTCTGAGCTTTTGAAAGCTGGCCAGTACTGGGTTACCTTGTCAAATAACCCAAAATGCCATTGAGTTAGTGAGGAATTCGAACATCTACTGTTAGATGCAAGAAGACTTACATAACTGTACATTCTTTCACAAGGAACAGTTCCTTGTGAAAAATGGAGTCAGAACTGGCATTAAGTCAGTCCTTTAATCTTTTTTTTTTCCTTTTTTTGGCATGCTTTGCTGATTAGGTTTGAACTAAAACAAGTACATGAGCTTGGAAACAGAGAACAGCCGGTTGTCTCTTTTGGTATAAGAAAGAAAGGCCTAGCAGTTGCCAAGCAAATTCTTTCTAAGTGGATTGCTAATTATGTTATCCTGTGCCAAGGCACCGAACCTACATTTGTAAAGTGTTGCTGCCAAAGACCACACCATCAGGTTTACAGCTGCTTCCATTTATTACTTCAAAAATGTCTTCATTATTGACATTTTTGCACAGCCACTTGGTCATCAGTTCATGGATTCACCAAATGTTATTGCTTGGACTCTGATTTCAGGAGTCGGTCTTTCTCTGACATCTCAAGTACTTCAGGCCTCAGCCTCCTAAGCTTCCAACTATTGCTTGCCCTTCATATGACACTACCATGAGAGGATTAACTGTTTGAAATTGTTCTCTGTCTTATACCCACTAAAGTGGTGTTGATGTTATTTATAATGGATATGCTCTTAACATATTAATTGATCATTAATGGAATCCTCCTTGGTGAATCATACTCTCCTGTTTTTTCCAATGTCAGAGATAGTTATGCCATCTAGTGACACCTGCTGCAGTTTCCTGTAAGTTGGGGAATTATGTATTGATATATATTTTGCTGGATGGAGAAGTATGTATTTATATATCCTTGTAACTATCTAAATCCCAAGTCGTTACTTTTTTTTAATTTTCAGAATGTGTGATTGCTGAGTAGTTGGGATAGTGATGTAAAGGCATTCTGAACAAATAGGATCACTATTCTGGTGCAATCCATATTAGTCCATATGTCCCTTATCATAGGATCTTCAGAGAAGATATTGTCAGCTGGGGGGGGGGGGGGGGTAAATCCTAATCATAGACCCACCAATGAGGGTTCTCTCATACTTCAACTCATACTGAAAGAAAATATCTGTTGTTTATTGTGAAACTAAGTTGTAATTTGTTTATACATTTATTTTGATAGCCGTTTTTCATAGACTATAGATGCCTAGATTTTTGTTGTTTTGTATAGCTCATGTGTGTTGTAATGGTAAATAAGAAGATATAGGTCTTGTGAATTTAAAAATAGGAAAAAAATGCACTTCTAAATATGCCACACAGTTACAGTGCATCCAGGACTGCCAAATGACAAGCATCTCATTGAGCAGGCAGCTTAATGAAGGCATGAAAACAATGCTATTATACAACTACCCCCCATTAATATTCCAAAACGTGCACGCTGATTGGTCAGCGTGCACATTGTAAATCAGAGTTATAGTAATGTAAAAAGGTCCGGTCGCCCAGATTTTTCCATTAGTATAACTCTTTTTTTTTTTACAACAACGGAGAACGCAAGATCTCCGTTGTTTTTTACACAGTCTAGAGACAGCTTTAAAAAAAGTAACGGAGATCTTCCTATCTCCGTTGCTTTTTTTATAGGTGTCTCACTATGTTAAACTCCTTTAACATAGCGAGACAGTGTGTAAAAAGCAACAGAGATCTTGCTTTCTCCATTGCTTTTTTCAAAACTGTCTCACTATGTTAAATGGGTTTAACATAGTGAGACAGCTTTAAAAAAAGCAACGGAGGTTCTCTGTTGCTTTTTTTAAAGCTGTCTCGCTATGTTAAACTCCTTTAACATAGCGAGACAGTTTGTAAAAAGCAACGGGGATCTTGATTTCTCCGTTGCTTCCGCCCACAGCTCTGATGTACTGCGTAAGCATACGCATGCACAGTACATCAGAACTGCTGCAGAATACCAGACAGCTGTGGAAGGGCAGCAAGGAGGCATTATACAATGCCATTATTTAAGAAAAGTAATTATTTTTTTTCTTAAATAATGTCATTGTATAATAGCAATAACTCAGTTCTGGGTGTGGGTAATGCTGGATTTACCCACGGTTGTCTTTGTTTGGCCACTCGGGCTTCGCCCTCGTGACCAAACCACACCAACCGTGGGTAAATCCAGCATTACCCATACCCAGGCTTGGGGTATTGCTATACTGACTGATGGGGAATATAGGATACATTTGTACTGCCACTCTGAGAAAAAAGAAAACCTTAACACAGTAAGGCTCACAAATGGAAGGCTTCTCTTGAGTGCAAGTTCATGTTTGTTATAGTGGTTCATCTTCTAAGAGCTTCACAAAAAAAAAAAAAAAACAATAAACTAAAACAATGTAATAAAATTCATTTATCCTAACAAAAGAACAGCAGTATAACTTACATTTGCAAGGGACATTTCTTATTAAGACAGGTTAATATATACTTCAGAGTAAGTCACAGAGTGACTTTCAACAAACAGATGTAACAAGCAGTGCAGCAAAAACTTTGTAGTACAGTGAGTGCCATGATTGTGCTCCAAAAACATTTAAATTACATCCTGATTCAGCACTATTCTAGCATGAGACCCAATCTTAACAATGCTTAGAAGGGTGTTTAATGGTTAAGTTCCCCCTACACTCTGTTCAGATTGCTATTGGCACTTTGAGCTGACAGTGTTGGAAAGTGAACAGCAGCAGAACGTGAAATGGCTTTGTTTCAAGTCTGTTTCCACCTGCTGCCTACTACATCTCCATTACTAAAAATGTACATGGGAACAAACTGCTTTACTGCCTTTCAAAGATGGCATAGCACTTCATTTTTTTAAATTTTATTCTTCTGTAACTGCACTACAAAGAATTATGATCGGATTTCCAGTCATACCTTATTATCTGTTCTCAACATGAAAGCCAATATTCACCTCTCAAGCTTTGCAGTCAAGGTGAATTTCTTGGCTTCCATACCTTGAACATGTAATGAGCAGGTTACGATCAGAGACCAGATCATAATTCCCTGTGTTGCACAATATAGTTAACACTATTACTATTACTAGCTTGTAAACAACCAGTTACCTAAAAATAAACAGTTCTTAAAGGCAGTGTCCCAACAACCTTGGTGCTTTGCAAAGGGTAAACCTACACAAATGGACATCTCATAACAAATAAAATGCAGGAAATCTTCTATAGCACTAGACCAAATAATAGACTAAGCAGGCTTGAAATCATAAACTTGTTGCTCACTGAACACAGATAAATAAAACAGGCAATCATAAACCCGTGTACAGCTTTATCTTATAGTCACCCAATATAAAAGTGAATCCAAAAAAATGTAGGGTTGTAGGGGGGTAGGCTGAGGAAAACAAGAAGCATGCCTCCCCATTCTTTTGAATGTTTACTCTTGCGTCCCCAAATATTGCTGGCTACCTATTGAAAGTCCATGACTCAGTGCTACAAATGTAGACACGTAGAAAGTTGAATTGCAGGTCTTGCCAAAACCTCTGAATAGTAAGCCTTTTAGACTTTTAAGGTATTTTGCAGAGGGGCTTTACCCTTGCCACCTTCATTGCTGGGAAGTTTCTGTCCTCCAGTCCTCCTTTGCTACTTATTTCTACTAACTGCAAGATTGGTATTCCTTGGGCAAGTTGGAATACACCAAGATACTGCAGTTTTTGAATTAGTGTCTATCCCCCTAATCACACTTAAATGTTTGCTATTCTGAGGACTTACTATGTCCAGCCTTTCGTTTTTACACATGGTTGCTGTCTGCAGACATCATCTGTTTCTTCCCAGTGAGTAGCGTCATTAATTTTAGGCTTTCAGTATGCAGTCCAGTCAGAGAAATGTTTGTAAGTCGGCAGCCCTGGATCCATTTGTAGCAAAGGTATAAGGCCACAGTTTTCCCATAAATCATTTCTGTATTTTTTCTTGTCCTACTCATTCTCAGTGTGCATTTGCACCAAAGGTTAACTGGGCTAAGGCTAAAAACATACAGTAGCCTTGTTGTGTCATGCTTAAGATTTAATGATGTTTGCCATAATTATATCAGTAGCTTATGTTGTAGAACACACAGGTGGCTCTGTTTGTGATGGAAAGTCAGAAAAAGGCTAACATTAGAGATGCTTGAATGTATAGAAATACTAATTTATCAGCTAAATGCTGTCTGATATCTTAATGCTCACTTCATAATAATAATCATCTGCAGATAACAATGGGTAAAATCCATTAACCTCAAACAAAATCTCCCTTAACTCATTACAACCGAGTGATGCCTCCAGTTGGTTCTGCATTTACATCCTACTGACACCTGTAGGTGTCAAATATTGCTTGTTCATACTTGCATTAATTCTAAAACCACGCTAAATACAAAGCATTAAAGGATTTCATCTTAAAGCTTACATAATGGCAAATGCAACTATTTTGATATCTGACTTATGTCTAGTGCATGTAAAGAGATAGTGTTGTTTGTAGAATATTTATTTGTATTATCCAAAACTTCATCTTTTTCTAAATGTCTTGACAACCAAGTAGCACAAACAGAACTGCTTAGTCTCTTATTAAAGCTCTCAGCTGGATGAATAAAATGCTGCTGACTGTATGTGTGTAATCTGAGTGGTTGCTGAGATATTGTTACGTTTACAAAATATCACAAACTTAATAGTTTCTGTTTGTACTATGACTTATAAAATCAAGTTTAAGACCTAGAACTTAAAGAATACTACAACTGTAATTGATCCCCTTCTGCTATTATAACTAGTCTGATTATACATGAAGAGTCCTCAATTGTCACTCTTTTGCTCTGATTGCAGATCTGTACTTTGTGTACATTCTGTCTGTTAAAACAATGAGTAATGAGGTCACACAGAAAAAACAATCAGCAAAAAACAAAGAAAAACCCAGCCAAGCTAGATTTTTCACTGTGTGATTCCTTAAAACGTCTTGTATTAGAGGTAACATGGGATACATGCAAATGACCCCTTAAGCACATCAGGTGTTTCAGATATATGGCAGGTCCGAATGCCCATGACAGGTTTTTTAGGCTGGGTTTTTCTTTTTTTTTTTTTTACATTCTCTCTGTTATCTGTGCTATCAGTTGACCTGAGAAAACAATACTTGTCACCATGGAGTCCCAGCATGCTTTAGCCTCATCCTTAGCCAGTCTGCAAGCACTTAGATTTTTTTTTTTTTTGAAAACAAATTTATTAGATTTTAAGTATAAGTAAACAAATACATATGATTTTTACTTAAATTCAACTCTTGGTATAGAAAATAATTAACAAGCACAACATAACTAAAGTGTTTACAAAGATGTCCACATATAGATAAAACATTAGTAATATTGAATGTGAAGATGTTCAGTCTCGCCGTTCATTCATCACCGGTGGGTTTGGAGCTGATCCTCGGCTCCGACATAGCCGACTAGCAAGCTCAAAGTTCTCCATTAACTCGAGACCCCATCCCTTATCCCATAATGCACTGCTGGAATTACCTCAGATCTAGTTTGCCGCAGCACGGATCTCTTGGTTTCCAGCTTGGCTCGAGACTTTATTGGGAGTTTTTCAACATTCAGCAAGTTAGATTTTCACTTTTTTTATATATTTTGTTCTATTCATAGTAGCAGATATACTAGTTAGTAAATAGTACTTTTTCTGTGTTTTTACCTCTTTCCTCAGTATTTTGTCTTGCTTTTGGCCTTAGGATTAGTAATTAGTCAGTGATCCCCTTTGGGACTGTCGTTTTGGGTCTCTATTTACTGTTTGTAGTTATTAGTAGTTAGTGCCCCTTTTTGGGCTGTGTGTATGTTTGTGTGAGTTACTTAGTTTAAAACAGCTCTTAGTTAATTAGTGTGCTTGAGTTGTGTAATGTCTGAAGATAAGGACAAGCATCCAAAGTCTGGGTTTAAAAAGTGCCCAGACTGCGGACAGAAAATGTCAGTCACAGATGCCCATGTGCAATGTGTTTACTGCTTGGGTGAGTTACATCTGCAAGAGTCTTGCAGCATATGTCATTCCTTTTCCACAAGAGTGTTCGCTGAAAGGAAGAGGAAATTGATTGATAGGGGTATCATTAAGTACCCCTTTGCTGAGGCATTATCTGACCAGGATGGAGCCAGTAAATCACCCAAATCTTCAAAGTCTTCCACTGATTCTAGATCCAAGAAAGGAAAGAGGTCAGAAATTGTGGTGACTTTGGCTCCACTGCCTTCAGAGCCGACAGTCTGCTCTTTTCAGAACCGGGACATGGCCTTGGAACCGGTTACCGAAAAACCTCCTTCCATGTTGCTCCAGTCGGCTCCATCTGTCCACTCTTCCAGGTCCTCTGTCAGCTTATCTGATCTGGATATGGACCGGCTGGTTCAGAAACTCTTGAAGGCACCAGGCCTAGTTAAATTGCTGTCGGCTCAGACACAACCATTGGAGCCGAAGACCACTACCCTTGAATTGTCTGCTTCTCCAAGCCATATCGGACCTTCGGAGCCAGAGGAGGCTGACCTGATGATCGTGAATTCCTCGGAGCTGACACCTGCTCCAGTATCATCGGCTCCATCTGCTCGGACGTTCTCAGCGCAAACCGGGGTCTCTAGGAGCCAACACTCTCCGGTTGGGTCCAGGGAGGATAGCTGCACTGACTTGGTGCCGACTCTTCCTCTCGGGGCCTCTGCTCGGGTGAGCTCGGCTCCTACCTCGGGCTTGGAGCCCATGGCTGCAGTGTGGGAGGAGATTGTGGTTCCATCGGAGCCATCGACTCCTCCTTATCAGAGCCAAGATGCTTTCGATGCCATGAGGTGAGTGTTGTCTCCCAAGACTTCCTCATCTCAAGGTCTGGCCTCTTCTTCCCCTAAAGTGCCTGTGTCTGTTTCTGTTTCCTCTGGTCCTCCAAAGCATAGTGACCCAGAGCCTCAGGTAGCCCCACAGGGTGCTCCCTGCTCTTCTGAGACCTCTCCAGAAGTTCCCCCTGAAGAAGTTTCCAGGAAGAGATTATGCAAGAGGAGGCATTTGGACTCCCCCCAGGAGTTTATCACATTGGGCACTGAACTGGATGAATCAGAAGAGTCCCCCAGATCCCCCTCTGAGGACATCTCTTTTGCGGAGAGTCTTGAAATCCTTAGGCAGAGGGGTGATTGGCAGTCCAAGAGCCCTACTGAGGACGAGTTGGTTCTCCTGAAGGCATTTGGGTCTCAACCTTCCACCTCTTGGGTGTCTCCGTCCTATGATGAGCTTATGGATCTGGTCTCTCGTAGGGCGTGGGAGTCTCCAGAATCTATGGAACCTGTTCCTCGGAGGCCTAATAAGTTTATTTCAGCCCCTGTGGATAAGTCCTTTTTGACCAAGGGTGTCCCTGTTGATGCCATGGTTGTGGCGGCAGCCACCAAAAAGGAAATATCTGAGACTTCCTCATCTATCCATCCTCCTAATAGAGAATCTAGGATCATGGATAGATATGGGAAACGCATGTTCAGTTCAGCGACTTTCTCACTCAGATCACTGAACTACTTGACACATTTTACCAGACTGCAGAGAGATCTCCTTAAGGAGTTGGGAGATACTCTTCAGGGTGCTGTAGCTTCAAGTGTATCCGATAAGATTGCCACTCAGCTCTCTACCCTCAATTCGATAGTCAACTCGTCCATGCGTCTCGTATCATGAGCAGCTGATGGTTCGAGCAGAGCCGCAGTTACAGGAATCGCTCTCAATAGGCATACCTGGATGCAACTCTGTTCCTTTGCAGAACCCTTCAAATCTTCCTTTAATAATATCCCATTTGATGGCTCGTCCTTGTTTGGACCAAAGGTGAAGGATACTTTAACCAGGTGTGAGCAAGAAGGAAAGACTCTGTCTGTCATTGGAGTCCATTTTTCCACCCCCACTCGACACTTTCCCAAAGGTCAGAGGGGAGGAAAGATGTGGTTCCGAAAAGCCCAAGGAGCCTTTCAAGACACACTTGGAGAGCCTCCATCCAGAGGCAGAGGAGGGGCTTTCAATGGAAGACACCACCCTCGCCGCAGAGGGGGTCCACAACACCAGGGTGACAGAGATCACTTCTGTGGTCAGTCCTACCAGTGCTCCTGAAGGGAGGCCCGCCTGTCCTACTCTGGAGGCAGTCGGGGGTCACTTATCTTTGTACCACAAAGCCTGGCTAAATATAACAAATGACAGTTGGGTATGAAGTATCATTTCCAGAGGGTATTTCATACAATTCTCCACCCAGCTTCTTCCCGTCAAAAAAATCCTGGACGTTCCATCCAGTCACATGGGACAAGCAGCAATAAAGGTACACCGATTGCTAGAAAAAAGAGTCATCCAGCCAGTCCCAGTAGACCAGACAGGATTCTGAAACTTACTCAAGGTTCTTTTTGGTTCCAAAGAAAACAGGAGACTGGAGACCCATTTTGGATCTCAGCAGACTCAACCAATTTGTGAGAAAAGAGAAGATCTGATATTGTTAATCCTCGTTCATTCCTTACGCATGGGTATCGGTTCCGAGCTCGGAACTGAGCCGGCCATTTTCCAAGCTTGCGTCAGCTTCAAACTCACGAGCTAAACTCTTACCCACAATTCCTCTCTCCCTGTTACCTCAGATTTCGTTTGCTGCTTTGCCATCCAGTCGTGTCAAGCTACTTCTCTTGAGCTAAGTACAGTCAATTGTTGTTTAATTGCTTTACAAATTACTTTTCTGTCAGAAAAGTTGATATTTTATTGTCTCTTGCCCTATCGCATCTAGCGCTCTTAATTTCCTCAGGTTTTTTTCTGTCCTTTACTTACCATTTTTACCGCAAGGTAATTTTCTCTTTACCATCATTGGTAATCCTTTTCCCCTTTCTCTTGCATACCTTTGGGTACTCTCTTGTATCATTATTGGTACTTTTCTATTAGTTAATATGGCAGATAAAAAAGGTAGTCAGGCGTTTAAGCGGTGTTCTGATTGTGGATACAAACTGCCTACTTCTGATGCACACTCTTTATGTGTTTATTGTTTGGGAGCTTCCCATTTATCTGTTGAACCACCTTGTACTATATGTGAGAACTTTTCTAAAAGAACTTTATTAAAAAGATAAAACAAGCTGATACTGAAGGGACTTCTAAAATCTCCCTTTTCAGAGGCTATTTCTGGGTCAGAGGTCTCAATCCCTCCTAAAGCCCATAAGAAAATTGATGTCCTTCAAGGATGCATCTGCAGTCATCACATATGGGTTGTCCTGCCTCAGGCAGCCCTTCGGTCGGCCGGATTCCAAAGTCTGGGTCTGGCCTCGGCTGATGTCGCACTTTCCCCGACATCAGAGCGTCTGGGGTATAAAAGCATCATCCGACGCCATCTTCCTCAGTCTTTCTTGCCGCGTGGTGCCCGAAGCAGAAGCAGTTTGCAAGTGCCGGTCGGCCAGCTCCTGTGATTCAGCTACCGAAGACTTCGAAAAAGCTAAGTACCCCGTTGGGGACTCTTTCTTGCCTCAGCCGATGTCAGATAAAGTTAATAATTGTTTAACTTGTGGGAAACAAATACCTCATAAGGATTTCCACTCTTA
This sequence comes from Protopterus annectens, assembly GCF_019279795.1. Lineage (NCBI taxonomy): Eukaryota > Metazoa > Chordata > Ceratodontiformes > Protopteridae > Protopterus > Protopterus annectens. Next base: position 600,745,303 of record NC_056748.1, read on the forward strand.
CTGCCTCCCTTGCCTAGGCCCAGACCACGACGTCTCGGCCTGCTCAGCCTGTGCTTCCTTCAACCGACGAAGTCTTAGACGTCGGTCGTAGTTTGCAGAGGAATTCTTTGGGGCTAGTTTTGCTTACAAGATGCCGTCGGAGACTCCGACTTCGCATTTAGTTAAAAAACGGAAGGACAAGGACCGACACACGCGGGCCGCGGTTTCGGCTGAAACCACGGTCAGGCCTACCGCAAGTGTCTCGGTTTCGGCTGAAACCGAGTCCTTGGTACTTCCTATTACCAAAACCACACAACCGACTACCTCGGCCCCGGAGGCCCCGGCCGAGTCGGTTATTGAATTACCTACTGAAACCGGTGTCCAGGAAACGTCCGACACCATTCCTTTAGACAAGTCTACTCCTGCAAGTGGTACAGCCAGACCCCCTGCATCCATGTCCATTAAGGCTTTTTCTAGGGCTAAAGCTGCTAAACTTACTAAAGCTTTGCCTCCCAAGGTTTCCTCTCAAAGACCTTCTACTGGCTCACAGATTCTTAGCCTAGCAGAGGATCTTATCTCTTTAATTAGAGGTTCTCAACCTCATGCGGACAGGGGCTCTCAACCACCTCCAGACAAAAGGCCCAGGGTTGAGCCCTCTGACCCCCACTCCTCAGATGAGTCCACGGATGGTTCTGCTCTGTCAGACCCCCAGGAGGAGGCTTATTCAGCCTACGAGGATTCTGATGCTGAAGAATCTATTCCCACGGCCTCCCCTCCTGAAGAGTTTTCCTTTGGATAGACACTACACTCTATGAGAGAACATTTTCAATGGCAGGGTCAGGAATTCTCTGATTCTAGAAAGAGATTAAGGACCTTTTTACATTTACCTCAGCATAGGCCTTTAGCTATACCTCCTGTTTTGAATGTTATTGATGATGTGTACTCTGATGCTAGTACAGCCCCTGACTCTCTCCCTCCGGCTCCTGCTAAACCTGATAGGTACTAAAGGGTCCCTTATTCACATCTACACCTGTACAAGGCCCACTCTGCTCACCCAGAAACAATTTCCCAGGGCCCAAAAGGGGTTGCAGCTGCCACTGCTAAAAATCCTCTACCCTCTGAAAGGGAGTCTAGAGCTTTAGAGAGATGGGGTAAGAAAGTGTATACTTCTGCAACTCTTTCCATGAGGGCATTAAATTGTCAATTTCATGTGATACAGTACCAAGAGTATTTGTTAGATGAATTGCATAAGAAGCTGTCCTCTTCTGAACCCTTTGATCGTAAATCCCTTCAGCATCTGGTACATAACTCCCAGCAGGTTAGTAACCATTTTTTGCAGTGTGGTTATGATGCATTGGAAGCTTCATGTAGGTCAGCTATGACAGGTGCAGTTATACGTAGGCATGCCTGGCTGAAGGGACAATCTTTACCAGACCATGTTAAAGCTAAGCTTTTGGATGCTCCTATGGAAAAGCAAAAATTATTTGGTTCCACGGCTCAGGAGGTCTTAAAGAAGTTTGAAGAAAAGGCAAAATCTGTGCAAACAGTCAAAGACTTTCTGCAAGTCCAACCACCGAGATTCAGCAGAAATTGGCCTACTAAGAATTGGTCCTTTCCGGACTCAGACAGATCTTAGAGAGGCAGGAATAGGTGTGCCAGAGGTAGAGGGCAAGCTAGAGGCTCCTACAGAGGCCGTCAGTGGCAGCCTCCCAACCAGAGAGGTAGTGCAGGAACCACAACTGCTACACCAGGACAGACTCAATGACTTTATTTTGACCCCGCTGAACAGGGCTCAATTAGAAGCACCTTTGGGCAGAAAGCTTTCTTTATTCTCAAAAAATTGGCACTACTTTACAAGGGACACATGGACACTGCAAATAATAGACAAAAGATACAGGTTCCATTTCCACACATTGCCAAAAAGAAAAGAAATGCCAGACCTGCCACCAAATCAGAGGGCAGAGGCTTTGAAGCAAATTACCAAATTAATACAAATGAAAGCCATAGAAAAGGTACCTCTTTCAGAACAAGGCCAAGGATTTTACTCCAGATTATTCCTTGTTCCAAGAAAAGAAAATCAATGGAGGCCTATTCTCGACTTGTCCGCACTGAATACTTACCTCATTGTGCCAAAATTCAAAATGCTGACTCTACAGCAACTCCTTCCCATGCTGGGCAAGGAGTCTTGGCTGGTGACTCTAGACCTCAAGGAGGCATACCTGCATGTCCCTATTCGACAAAGTTGCAGAAGACACCTCAGATTTCTTGCAGGGTCAGAGCATTATCAATTCTCAGCATTGCCCTTTGGCTTATCTACTGCGCCCAGAGTATTCACGAAATGCCTGGCATCAGTAATTGCACACTGCAGACTTCAGGGGATTCAAATCTACCCATATCTGGACGACTGCCTTATACAAGCGGACAACAAGAAAATCTTGTTAAAGGACTTGGACTATGCCATCCAACTACTACAGGCCTTGGGATATACAGTCAACATCCAAAAATCAAGACTTGTTCCATCCCAAAGAATAACTTTTCTGGGTGCGGATCTAGACACAACCACCCAAATGGCCTTTCTCACAGAAGAAAAACAAAAACAACTTCCGGATTACTTCAAGAATCTGACAAGACAAACTCAGCTGACTGCAAGGAAAATCCTGCAGGCCCTGGGTTACATGGCATCCTGCATTCTTCTGATTCCACAAGCCAGGCTGCATATGAGAGAATTACAATGGTACCTAAGGAGTGTATGGACTAAGCACAGTCACAGCTTAGAAACTTTGATCCCACTCATTCCATGCCTTCAAAAGGAATTTCTGTGGTGGGCTCAAGCCTGCCAGTCGAACAGAGGGTTGCCCTTCAGCAAGCCAAGAGCCAACCAAACCATCACCACGGATGCTTCAGACCGAGGTTGGGGAGCACACATGGAGGACAAGTGTATCCAAGGGCTATGGTCTCAAGGAGAGCTGCGCATGCACATAAACCAAAAGGAAATGCTGGCAGTGATACACGCAATCGAGGCCTTCAGACATTTCCTTCATCAAGGCCACCTGCTCATAAGGACAAGACAACACCACAGTTATGTGGTACATAAACAAGCAAGGAGGCACCCATTCCTACCCTCTATGCAGACTGGCAATGAATCTATGGGAACTTTGCTTGAAACTCAATATACAACTGCAGTCCCAGTTCGTGCCAGGGAAAGACAATATACTGGCAGACAGCTTAAGCAGAACTACCATGGATGCACACGAATGGATGCTGCACCCAGACATCTTCTTACTCATAACACAATCATGGGGAAGGCCGGAAATAGATCTGTTCGCTTCCCCCCACAATCATCAACTGAAGACATTCTGCTCAAGGACATACCACCCACAAGCATGGAAAGTGGACGCTCTCTCTTTCAGCTGGAAAGCTCTAACAGTCTATGCTTTCCCACCACTCCCATTAATGACCAAGGTTTTACTGAAGATCAGGGCAGAGCAGCCCAGAGTGATTCTGATAGCTCCAAACTGGCCAAGGCAGCACTGGTATCCACTGTTAAAGAGCATGTCACAGACAAAACCGTGGCCTCTACCCCTATGGCCACTTCTACTGACGCAGAACAATTTCAAGACTCTGCATCTCAACCTGAAACCCTTGCAGCTAACTGCCTGGAGAATACCATGACTCCTCCTCAGGATAACTTATCCCAGAGAGTGAAGGACATTATGGAAGCTCGCCAGCCTTCCACAAGGAAGGCATATTCAGCAAAATGGAAAAGATTTCTCACTTGGAACACAACAAAAGGCCTAGATGTGACAGTGATGAACATGGCACATATACTGGAATACTTGGCAAAATTGTTCCACAATGGCCTGTCGTACTCTTCCATTAAGATACATGCCTCAGCAATTTCAGCAGAATACAATGTTAATCCGCCTGTCTTCTCGCATCCTCTCCTAAGACAGTTTCTAAGATGAATCAAAAACATCAAGCTTCCAAGGAAACCACCTTTACCTACTTGGGACCTTAACTTTGTGCTGGAAAAACTAACACTTCCTCCCTTTTATCCAGCAGCATCGGCGGATCTACAGTTTCTGTCTTGGAAAACTGCATTCCTTCTGGACATAACCTCAGCAGGAAGAGTATCTGAGTTACAAGCTTTAATGGCAGTGCAGCCATTTCTAATCTTTCATCAAGACAGAGTTTCTTTGAGGACCAATCCTACATTTATGCCAAAGGTGGTATCCAGGGTATCCTTGAACCAAGCAATTCACTTGCCTACATTCTTCCCAAAACCACAAAATAAAGGGGAGAAACTTCTGCACACACTGGACATACACAGACAATTACGCTACTACTTGGACAGAACTAAAAGTTATAGAAAGACTGACCAATTGTTTGTAGCATATGCTGCTGGGGCACAAGGAAAAGCAATTTCAAAACAGACAATTTCAAAATGGATAGGAAATTGCATTCGTTTTTGTTACTCCTTTCATGGAAAAACTGTGCCAGCAAACATTAGACCTCATTCCACGAGAGCCACAGCCACCACCACAGCCTTCCTAAGAGGGGTGGCTACCAAGGACATTTTAGAAGCTGCTACATGGAGCTCCGTGCATACATTTGCCAAGCATTACAATTTACCTTTATACTCCAGATCCAGAGCAGGCTTTGCTATGGCAGTCCTGCAGGGTATATTAACTACACCATCCTTTACTTAGTTCCTCCACCCCCAGATTGGCTATGGTATTCTACCCATATGTGATGACTGCAGATGCATCCTTGAAGGACATAGTACAGTTTTGTACCTACCATAAATGTAGATGTCCGATAGGTATGCATCTGCAGTCAGGTTTACCCTCCCTCCTTCCCCTCTGTGGTATTCCCAGGGTGCTTACCCCTCTATTAGTTAGCTGGGGGATCTATTATGGTGTATTTGTTTGTATATATGTATATATATATATATATATATATATATATATATATATATATATATTTGCAATTTGCAAATGTTTGGAATTTATTGCATTTCTCCAAATTTAGCCTTCCTAGAGGGCACCTGGCATCTGGGGCAAGAAAAACTGAGGAAGATGGCGTCGGCTGATGCTTTTATACCCCAGACGCTCTGACGTCGGGGAAAGTGCGACATCAGCCGAGGCCAGACCCAGACTTTGGAATCCGGCCAACTGAAGGGCTGCCTGAGGCAGGACAACCCATATGTGATGACTGCAGATGCATACCTATCGGACATCTACATTTATGGTAGGTACAAAACTGTACTTTTCTACTAAGGCTATGTCCTTGCCTTCGTCCCCGGCTGGGGACTCCCACCAACCAAAACCTAAAAAGGCTAAAATTTCGGCTCCGGAGTTCTCTCAGTCAGCCCCAGTGCTTTCGGTGTACAGACCTTCGGTTCCACTAGTGATTTTGGCTCCATCCTCTCCTGCAGCCTTCTACATATCGGCACCGAGGGGCTCCTCAGATCAGACCATTACCACTATATCTGCACAACCGTTCAGTTGGCCCAGACCTTGACCGCGTCAGCTCCGAGATCTTCCTCGGAGCCAAGGCCATTATGCTGACTCCAGTTTTGTTGGTTCCAGCTTCGGCACAGACAACCACTTCGGCACTGACTCCTGTGTCGGTGCAGACAATGATATCGACACCGATGACTTCTTCGGTGCAGACTACAGTAGTTCAGTCTTTATTGGCACTGTTGTCCTCGGTGCGGTCAGATGAGATGGGCACAAAGTCTGCCTCGTCTATGGACAGGCCTGTTTCTCCCTCAGTCTCTGTGAGGTCCACTAGAAGCCTTTCCAAACATGATGTGTTGCGTCTTGTGGACCAAGCATTCTTGGCCACAGGTATTCTACCCCTCAGGAACTATCCTTCCTTGGGAGGTGATCACCCATCTCCAAAGACACTTTCTTATTCTCCTCCATCATTGCCTTTGAAGTCTATGGATATAGTACAGTCTTCCCCTTCTGCGGTTCCCTTTATGGATCTCACTAAGGAACTGCAGTTGCCTTTGTGGCAGGAAAGTTTTTCTACGACCCAGGATGTCAGCTGCGACATGCATAGCTTGCTGGTTCATAGCCATCCAGGGACTCCGGGTCGGCAGGCTGAGCCATGGAGAAGGCTTTCGTTGCTGCTGGCGATACCGGACTGTCTATACCTCCGCCCTCCTCTGGCACACTGGTTTCACAAGTCGCACCTAGCGGACACTGAGTGCAAGGGCCTCAGGACATATTCCCTCAGGAATCCCCCTTTCCGTTTTCTTTCCCAGCTTCTCCCACTGACGTAGTCCACCAGAAAAGTTCGTGTAAGAGGAAGCACATGGACTCCACAGAGGAGTCCCTCACCGAAGACACAGATTTCGATGAAGGGGAAAGGATCCTCTTGGTCACCCTCTGAGGTATCCTTTGACAATATCTTCGAAATCCTGAAACAGAGAGGTGACTGGCAGTCCTCTAATCCAACCCCTGAGGAATCTGTGTTCCTGCAGGCTTTTCGCACCCAGCCTCCTACCTCCTGGGTTACTCCACCTGCCGATGAACTGGTCAAGTTCATCGTGCAGTGTGCTTGGAAGGCTCCTGATACCATCGAAGCTATTCCCCGGAGGCCAGATAAGATCTTGTCCCCTCCTGCTTCGGATCCCCATTCATCCAAAGGTCTTTCTGTAGATGCTTTTGTGGTGGCGGCTACAACAAAAAAGGATCTGGCAGAAGAAGAAAGCCAGACTGTCCATCCACCTAACAGAGAGTCCCGGGCCCTGTACAGAATAGGGAAGCGCAGCTTTGCTTCAGCGACCTTTGCTATCAGGTCCCTGAATTATATGGCACATTTTACCAGGCTTTAAAGGGATTTGGTTTCTGAGCTCTCTGAAACCTTGGCTGGTGCAGTGTCTGATGAGGTTCGTGACAAAGTGGCCTCTCAGCTGGCCACCATTGAGTCTATATCTAACTCCTCTATGCGATTGATATCTAACGCATCAGAAGGAGCAGCTAGAGTGGTGGGTTCAGCTGCTATCTTGAGAGGACACGCCTGGATGCATTTGTGCAACTTCGCGGAACCTTTTAAGTCTTCCTTTCTTAATGCCCCCATTGAGCCCTCCTCATTGTTTAGGCCCAAAGTTAAAAGCACACTGGCCAGATGTGAACAGGACGGTAAGACCCTTTCTGCCGTAGGTGTCTGTTATTCTTCCCCTCAACGTGCTTTCTCCCGAAACCAGAAGAGTGGGAAGATATGGTTCAAGAAATCTCAGGGTCCTTTCCGTGACACACAGGCCGAGTTCTCCCCCAGAGGCAGAGGGGGAAACTCACAGGGAAGATGCTCCTTTTGAGGCAGAAGGGGTCCGCGTAACCAGGGTTCCAGGGATTCTTTCCCTGGTCAATCCTACCAGCGCTCCTGAAGAGCGGCCCAACTCCTTTCCTCTGGAGGTGGTTGGGCGACGTTTCTCCTTGTACCCTTCTGCCTGGCTAACCATCACCACCAATTCTTGGGTACAAAGGATTATAACCAGAGGTTATCATATCCCCTTCGATCTTTGTCCCGTCCCTTCAAAAAATCTTCCCGACATTCCACCCAGTCAAAGGAAAGAAGCAGCACTAGAGATAGAAAAGCTGCTAAGAAAAAGAATCATCCAAATAGTCCCTCCAGACCAGATAGGATCCGGATTCTACTCAAGACTATTTTTGGTGCCAAAGAAAACCGAGGACTGGAGACCAATTTTGGATCTCAGTGTATTGAACAAGTTTGTGAGAGTACAAAAATTCTGGATGGTCACAATACAGTCTATCCTCCTGCTTTTGGAAAAAGACGATTGGATGTGCTCTATAGAGCTTCAAGATGCATACTACCACATAAAGGTGGACAGGCCATCAAGAAGATTTCTGTGCTTCCATGCGGGAGCCAGTCACTACCAGTTCAGAGTCCTGCCCTTCAGACTCTCTACAACCCCCAGAGTGTTCACAAAGTGCACGGCAGTTGTCACAGCTCACTTGCGACTTCAAGGATTCCAGGTGTTTCCATACCTAGACGACTGGCTCATTTCCGCCCCCACCAGGCATCTACTGGAAAAAGCCCTGGCATACTCTCTCCTCACTGCTCAAAGGCTAGGCATAACCATAAAGTGGCAGAAATCCAATCTCACCCCATCTCAGTCAACAGAATCCATAGGGGTTATCTTGGACACAAAAAACTACAGAGCTGCTATTCCAGAGCACAGAATTTTAAGGATAAGGCAACAACTAATTCCAATCCTTTCAAAGGAAAAATCCATGGCCCACTCGGTTCTACAGCTGTTGGGTTCCATGGCAGCCTCCATCACCATTGTTCCCCTGGCCAGGTTTCACATGAGGCTTCTACAATGGCTGCTGCTTACCCAATGGTATTCCTTTCAGCATCTTCTTTCAGCCATGATTCGAGTAACCCACAGGTGCAAACAGGATTTAAATTGGTGGATGACACACAATCTCTCACAATGGTCTCGCCCCTTCTCCCCCCAGCAACCCAAGGCCACAGTGACCATGGACACCTCCCTGATGGGGTGGGGGGGCTATGTCAGGGACAGACAGTCCAATGCACTTGGTCCGAACTGGAGGCCCATCTTCATATAAATGTTCTAGAGCTAAGGGCGGTGTTTCTGGCTTTGCAAGCATTCCATCCCTTGCTGCCGTCTGGGACAGTTGCGATTCAATCAGACAACATGGCGGTGGTCTGGTACATCAACAAGGAAGGTGGAACCAAATCTTACCCCCTTTGTCGAGAGGCCATGAGGATATTGGCAATGGGCGATGGCTACCAACCATTTTCTTCTAGCAACGCACATTCCCGGGCGTTCTAGCGTGATAGCAGACAGACTCAGCAGGTGCATTCTTCAACCTCACGAGTGGTCCCTGAATCCCTTGATAGTGGCGGAGATCTTCCACTGTTGGGGCTGTCCTTGCTGTGACCTCTTTGCATCCCTGACCAATGACAAATGCAGCAACTACTTCACCCTGATTACCCCTCCAGGACAGTCACCCAGGGACGCTCTAGTCCACGATTGGCCCTCGGGTCTTCTTTACGCATTTCCATCCTTTCCCCTCATTCCTCAGTTTCTGAAGAAAGCCCGTCGGTTGAAGAGCAAGGTGATCCTCATAGCACCATATTGGCCTCTACAGATTTGGTTCCCATTCCTTTGGCCTCACCTACTATATCGACCATGGATTCTCTATCCAATCCCGGAGTTGATCTCACCCCACAGAACCTGATTCATCCCAACCTGAACAGCCTGTAGCTAACGGCTTGGCTACTCCAATTCTCTTGATTGCCAGGCAGAATGATCTTTCTTTACCAGTATGTGATATTCTCATTGCTTCGCATAAGTCTTCCACTAGAATTACTTATCTGAGCAAGTGGAAAAGATTTACCTGTTGGCTGAAAGATATACAAGTAGACCCCTTTTCAGCACCAGTGTCGATAATACTAGACTATCTGGCCGACTTGTTTCAATCGGGTCTATCGTCCTCTACCATTAGAGTTCATTTGGCTGCAATTTCTAATTTTCATGAGGGTGTCCAAGATTCCTCTCTTATATCCCATAAATTGTGCAAGACCTTCATAAAAGGCGTGAATCATCTGAAGCCACCTTTTAGAGAACCTATTCAACCATGGGATTTATCATTAGTTCTACAAGCTCTGACAATGGCACCTTTCGAACCAGCCTCTTCTTGCAACCTCAAGTATTCGTCATGGAAAACCTTGTTTTTGGTCACTAATACTTCTACCAGGTGTATTTCTGAACTTCAAGCTTTATATATCAAGAGTCCATACTTGATTTTTCATAGAGATAGAGTGTCTCTGAGAACTAATCCATCATTTCTGCCTAAAGTGATCTCTGAAATGTCCATTAATAAAGCCATTGAATTGCCAGTTTTCTTTCCCAACCATTCAAACAGAGGAGAGTATTGCCTACATACCCTAGATATACACAGGCAAATCCATTTTTGCTTAAACAGGACTAAACCCTTTCGTAAGTCTGACCAGTTATTTTTGGCCTTTTCTGGATCTAGATTAGCATCTGCTGTTGCTAAGGTCACATTAGCTAGATGGTTGAGGGACTGTGTGACGTTTATTTACACACAACGTAATATCTCGTTGCCTACTACCATGAAAGCTCATTCAACAAGGTTGGTGGCAACTTCTGCTGCCTTCCATGCCAGATCTTCTTTACATGACATCTGTGCAGCTGCAACTTGGGCTACGCCTCATACCTTCATCAATCATTACAAATTGGATGTGGCCTCCAGGGGAAGAGCATCTTTCGGTTCTGTGGTGCTCAGGAATGTCCCTCCATGAGAGCCTCCCAGGAATAGAGGTAGCTGGGGACTCTGTCCCATGTGTAAGGAACGAACGAGGATTAACAATATCAGATAAAGAAGTTATGTTTTACCATAACGTTCCATCTGCATTGTTGATCCTCGTTCAGTCATTACGACCCTCCCTCCTTCCCCCTCCTGTGGTTTCTGGTGGATCTCACCATCCGGTTCTCTTAGGTTATTTGACCAGAGGTAGCCTCTACCTTAACTTGCAAACTCAATCTGAGGTAACAGGGAGAGGGGAATTGTGGGTAAGAGTTTAGCTTGAGAGTTTGAAGCTGATGCAAGCTTGGAAAATGGCCGGCTCGGTTCCGAGCTCGGAACCGATACCCATGCGTAATGACTGAATGAGGATCAACAATACAGGTGGAACGTTATGGTAAGACATAACTTCTTTTTCCGAACGGTCACACTACAGTCCATACTCCCCTCACTGGGGAAGGTCAGTTGGATGTGCTTGATCGATCTCAAGGATGCGTACTACCACATAAAGATGGCCAAACCATCCAGAGATCACCTGCATTTCCGGCTGTGAGCCAATCATTATCAATTCTGAGCTCTGCCCTTTGGTCTCACTACAGCCCCTAGAGTATTCACCAAGTGCATGGCAGTAGTCACAGCTCACCTGAGATGTCTAGGATTCCAGGTGTTTCCGTATCTAGATGATTGGCTCCTTACCTCAACCACCAGGCATCAACTTCTTCAAGCGAGAGAGGCTACTCTGACACTCTGCGATCAGCTAGGCATTACAGTCAACTTTGAAAAGTCTACCTTGTTACCATCACAGCATATCATGTTTATAGAGACAGAACTAGACACGTCAACCACCACTCTTTGCCTTCCGCCAGAAAGAATCTCTATTCTTCGCCAACACATCATGTCCCTAATATCAAAGAACAGAGTACCAGCAGCAGAGGTATTGAAAGTTCTAGGATTGATGGCAGCTATTCTAGCAATCCCCTTAGCAAGGATGCATATGAGAATCCTTCAGTGTCTTCTATTCACACAGTGGTCTTACCAAGAACTTCCAATGAGTCACATGATCTTGATAAATTCCTGCAAGAAGGATCTTCAGTGGTGGTTGACATCTCTTCATGTCACAACAGGGCATCCTTTCATGCTTCCCTCTCCAGTTGCCACTGTGACCATGGACGCTTCCCTGATAGGGTGGGGGGGGGGGCTGTTTCAGGGAAAGACTGCCCAAGGCACATGGACAGATCAAGAATCATATCTGCATATCAATGTTGTGGAGATGAGAGCAGTGCTTCTAGCATTGCAATACTTTCAGGACTCTCTTCCTCTAGGGACAATTGCAATACAGGCAGACAACATGTCAATGGTCTGGTATCTGAACAAACAAGGTGGGACCAAGTCTTATCCCCTTTGCCGAGAAACCCTCAGAGTATGGCAGTGGGCACTGCCATCCCAGTGCTTTCTGTTGGCAACGCACATCCTGGGAAAATCCAACGTAATAGTGGACAGACTGAGCAGAGCAATCTTGTTGCCCCACGAATGGTCCCTCAAACAAGAGATTGCGGACAGGATCCTCCGCACATGGGGCCAGCCTTCCTGCGATCTCTTCGCCAGTCACATCAACAACAAATGCAGAAGCTATTTTGCACTAATTCCCATGCCAGGTCACTCCCCGAGGGATGCTCTTGTCCACGATTGGCCCCCGGATTTCCTCTGTGCATTTCCACCAATTCCCCTGATATCCAAATTCTTACAGAAAGCAAAGTCACTGGGACGGACAATCATCCTCATAGCCCCTCATTGGCCTTGGCAGATTTGGTTCCCATTTCTTTATCATCACATTCTGGAAGATCCATGGATCCTGGACCCAGTTCCAGACTTGTTGACACATCCGTCAGTGGATCTTCACCCATCATTTCAGACACTGAAGCTAACCGCTTGGCTGCTCCAGTTCCCCGCATAGCCAGGCTCTATAATCTTTCCCATGACACTAGTCAGATTTTATTGGCTTCCCACAAGCCTTCCACCAGAAAATTGTATCGTAGTAAGTGGAACAGATTTTCCATTTGGGCTTCTTCCCCCAACATTGACCCTTATCAAGCGCCATTGTCTTCTATCTTACAATTTTTGACAGAAGTTTTCAACAAAGGAGCAGCGGCAGCTACAGTATGAGTACAATTAGCTGCTATATCTAATTTCCATCTAGGAATTGATGGTTTGAATATTATGGCTCACCAATTGTCTAAGGCTTTTCTAAAAAGGTTCCTTTCATATAAGGCCTCCAGTGAAGGCACCTTATTCCCCCTGGAATTTGAATTTTATGTTATCTCGTATCATTCTTCCTCCTTTTGAGCCTGCATCATCTTGTGAACTAAAATTCTTGTCATGGAAAACTATCTTCTCAGCAGCCATCAATTCAGCCCGCAGAGTGTCAGAGCTCCAAGCCCTTTCCATCAAGCCCCCTTACATTGTCTTCCATACTGACAGAGTATCTCTCAGAACTAATCCATCCTTTCTGCCCAAAGTATGTTCTGAGGTTAACATTAATCAAGTCATTGAGTTGCCCGTTTTCTTCCCTAATCATACCAACAAATTGGAATATATGTTGCATAAACTCGATGTTCATAGACAACTTAGATTTTATTTGAACAGAACCAAAGACATTAGGAAATCAGATCAGCTCTTTGTGTCCTTTCTGAGACCAGGAAAGGTAAACCAGTTGCTAAAGCAACCCTGTCTAAGTGGCTGTCGGATTGCATCACCTATACATATGCATATCATAAAATGCCATTATCTAGTAAGGTAAAGGCTCAGGCCATTTAACCAGAGCAGTTTCTACCTCGTTTGCCTTTGGATAACATCTGTGCAGCAGCCACCTGGTCTAAACCTCACACTTTTATAACTCATTACAAAGTGGATAAGGCCTCCAGGGACAGGGCTTCATTTTTTTTCTATGGTTCTGAAAAGTGTACTGCCGTGAGCCATCCAAGATCAGGGTGCTAGGGACGCTACCCATCAGTGATAAATGAACGGCGAGATTGAACAACTTCACATAAAGAAGTTATGTACTCACCATAACGTTCCATGCGAGTTGTTCCATCTTGCCTTCATTCTCACGTTTCTCCCTCCTTCCTCCTCCTGGCTGACAGTTGACCTGGAGGCTGTCTTCATCCTGGTTTTTCAATGTTTATTCATTCCTAGGTAGAATAATTATTGTACTATTATATGGTACGCAGCAAACAAGATCTGAGGTAATTCCAGCAGTGCATTATGGGATAAGGGGTGGGGTCTCGAACTACTGGAGAACTTTGAGCTTGCTAGTTGGCCGTGTTGGAGCCGAGGGTCATCTCCGAACCTATCAGTGATGAATGAAGGCGAGATGGAACAACTCACATGGAACGTTATGGTGAGTACATAACTTCTTTTTATTATTGATTCCATACTCAGACATAGTCTTTTTCTAATAAACTTTGTACATTTTTCCACATGTTAAATGAAAAAGTTTTTTGAGGGCTCTTGATTTAATAGTCATTAATTCTAAATGACAAACCTTAGTAGTAATATTTTTAAATTCATGAAAAGAGGGAGATACAACAGATTTCCAATTCCTTGTTATGACTTTTTTAGCCACAGCTAATATTGACCATATCAGAGGATACTTAATTGTATTAACACACGAGGGCACTGGTGTATTAAACAAAACCATAGATTAGAGAGTGTAAAATTGTGAGGAAATAGGGCTTGAAGTAGATTGTTAATATTATTCCGGTATTTTTTTAAAACATCAGTACCTTCGTTGAAGGTTGTGCGTCAGGCCTGGCAAGCCGGTACGTAAAAATCAACTGCCACTCATTAGCGGACCAGAGTTCCACTGTGGTGACCCCTAACCGGATAAAGATGAAAGACACAAACAAACAATCATAAAACATATGTGCCCAATCTGCATGTTTTCTATTTTGCATCTCCAACAAAAGTTTTCCTTTCTGTTAATTTTACTCATTATATGTGGTGTTATAAATTATCTATACATAAACTTCCATGTAAATAATCTCCAATTGATTGAGGAAATAGTCTTTCTAGCTGATTCTAATATAATTTTTTTATCTTGATCATTAGTTTGACTATTATTTATAGTACTGAAGTATTTCCAAAAATTGTCTGGACAACTGTAAGCTTCTTCTCTAACTATATTATAAATTTGTGAGAGTTTACCTTTAGCAGGAAATGTTTACTGTATGGTCATTATCAAATAGTTTAACAACTTAGGGATAGATTTTTTTAATAATGGGTGACATCATCTCAACTATATCCTGAAGAAATTGTCTACATATTTGTATTTCTAATCAAAAAGTTTTATTTAAATCAAATTCATATATTAAATTATCAGTAGGTTTTAGATCATTATTTACCACCATCATCTGAAACCAGTATATTAGATTATTTTCTTTGAATGGTAGCATTTTTGTGAGATCAGAAGAGTGTATAATTCTCTGTATAAAAGCTATAGGGAATAAAAGGAAAAACATTCTTTGTATACTGGATGTTTATAGATAGTGTCTGAAATTGTTAAGAAGAAGAGATATATCACTAGTTGTATAAGTTAATGCAGTATGTGAAGTAAAAAAAGTCTTTTAATAACCATATAAATGGATTATTTAGTACAGATAACTTGTAAGCCTTAGGTATGAAGCATAGATCTAGAGACATTATTTCCCATTTGGTGGTATAACCTGTATCTGTTAAAAAAAAGATGCAGTTTTAATTATAGAAGAAATTGTGTATAATTCCAAGTCCGGAAAGCCTATCCCTTCCTTAGACCAATCTCATATGTGATATGCTAATGCCTCTTTAGATTTATTTGAATAAAATAGAAATTTCAATATTGTTGAGTTTAATTGTTTTAGTTATTGATCGAGAAGGAAGTAATGAAATTGATTGCATAATATATAACATTTTTGGAAGCATTATCATTTTAATTATTGATAGTCTCTCTTCCATTGTAAAAATAATTTATTCCAATTATTTATGAGAGTGTTAATAGCATTTAAACTTTGATTGTAATTAAAGCTGTATTGTATTCCTTATGTCTTTAATCAAAATAATTCCTAGGTATGTTATTGGCTCAGATGTAGCTAAGTATTTAAAAATGTTTCTATTCTAATGTTATTTGGATGCATAGGGAATATTTTTGTTTTGTCGTTATTAAAGATTAAACCTGAAATTTTTTGAAAATTATGCATAGCTTTAAATAAAGTTGTTATTGAAAAGTTATTTCCTCCTAATGTAATAAGAACAGCACCAGCAAATAACTGTATTTTTGATAACATGTCAGAGTTTATTTTATAACCCTCAACATCTTTCTCCATTCTTATTAAATTGCCCCAAGGTTCCATTATTAAAGTAAAAAGTAAAGGGGAAAGAGGACAACCTTGTTTAGTTCCTTTAGAAATTGGAATATTCTGTGAGATATTAGTACCTGTTTTTATATAAGCTTGATTTCCTTTATAAAGATGTTGGATTAAGTTTATAAAACTTTTAGAGAAGTTTAGTTCTTTTAGTAATGTGAACAAATATTCCCAACTAATCTAGTCAAAAGCACAATTTATATCTAGACTTATTAATGTTATTTTTTTTATTTTTAGCAAGCTCAATTAATGTTATAATTCTTTTTATATTATCATATGTATTTCTATTAATAATAAAGTCTGTCTGATCCTCATCTATCAAGGTCGGAAGAAAATGTTTAATCTATCAGCATAAATAGACATAAACATTTTATAGTCAATGTTTAACAAGGTCTATAAGATGATAAGATAGGTCTATAAGATGAGCATTTAGAAGGGTCTTTATTGGGTTTTAATATTGGGGATATAAAGGTATAATTCCAAGAGGATGGCCTAATGGAATCTGAGATATTACAAAAACATTGTATAACAAATTAAGGGCTGCTTTGAGCAAAATTTTATAGATTTCAGGGATGATTCCATCATTACCTGGGGCTTTATTGATTTCTAGTTTACTAATTTGAGTTTGGAGATCTGTAAATGAGATATGTTTATCTAGAGATTCTATTTGCTGTTTAGTGTTAGCTTATAGTTTCAACTATCTTAATTTTATTTATATATTTATTAATAAAGTTTTTTATCTTATCTATTGATTCTGTATTGTTAGGAGTTTGGTTTATTTTATGAAAACACTCTCTAAATTCCTTTAATATATCTTGCATGTCTTATGCATTTCTCTTCTTTTTAGGGTAGTAGATTTCTTTAATATGATTGGGTTTATTGAGTCTTTTAGTTTTATTAGCTAGCTTGTTTAGGGATTATGGGTTAGTTGAGAAGTTTATAATTTTGAACTTTTCTAAACTAATTGTTGTTTTATGGATTAGTATCTCCAGATATTTATTATTTGGTTTGTTAATTTCCTCACTGGTCACTTTGTTTTGTTCTTATTATTTTTAAGTTTTAGTTTATCTAATTTAGATTGTATCTCTTGCAATTCTATGTCACAGAGTTTCTTTTTATTGTCATACCAGCTTATCACTTTCCCATATAGATAAGCTTTCAATGCATTCCATACAGATATTACAGATGTGTCTACAGTAGTGTTGAAATTTATAAAGTTCTGTACTTCCATGTTTAGAATTTCTTTGAAATATTTTAGTTTAGTGATGTAAGACTGTATTCTTTAAATATGAATATTTTATGTTGTGCTAATAGTTAAATCAAAAGTTATAGAGTTCTGATCTGATAATGGACAGGAGATGACCTTGGTTTTAGATAAGTTATTAGTAATTTCATTCGAAATAAGGACTCTATTTTAGAATAAGAGCCATGTCTATTTGAAAAAAAAAGTAAAGAAAAGAGATTTTGAATCAGCTTGAAAATTATCATATTTAAGATTATATGATTTTATAAAGTCAGTCAAATGTTTGGCCTGGGAAGATATTCTCCTTTTATCAGAAACACTAGTTTCATTTTCACTTAAAATGCAGTTGAAGTCACCCACTATTACAGTGTTTCCTTTAAGTAAAAGGACAAATTGATTTAAATGTTGTTTAACTTTATTTTCCCCAATTCCCAGTATCCAATATATATTAATAAATGTAAATATTTTTTCTATTCATTTCTATTGTAACTGAGCAAAACATTCCTTTATCATTCCTGTAAGTTTATATAATCTTAGGGAAAGGTAATATCTACTCTTCTTTTTTTTGAGTGTGTTCTGAACTAGATAATACAGTATACATCTTAGTATTTAATTTAGATACATGTTCTTTTAATAGATGCATTTCTTGTAAGAAAACTATGTGAGGTTTGTGTAATTTTAGGTATTTAAGTAAACTTTGTCTTTTACATGGATTGTTTAGACCATTAATATTAATTGAGCTATTTTTCAAAAGAAACATTTTAAACTTTTATAAACGCTAGGATAAAATTAACCATCATAATCTCCTCTTTTTCTTTATTTATTCCTATTGTTTTTATTCTTCCCCCTCTATAATATGTTAATTCAGTATTTTTCACCTTTAGTAATAATGCTAGTAAGAAAAAATCTTTTAACATATCAGAATTAGTGGACATCAAAAAGGATATTTAAACTCAGAATAGTTTACTGTCATAAAATTAAACTGACCCTTTCCCTTCCTGGAGTTACAAACTCCTAATTTGAGTAGTATTTGCCACCCAAACCTTCCACCCAGTCTATAACAGCAGTTATTCAGCAACTACCACCATAGTATAAGTAGTTTGACCAAACACTTCGAGAAAGGGATGACCAAGTCAACATAAAACATATAATATAAAATAAAAACTCAAAACTTCAGTGAAAATAAAATGAAAAACTCAAAACGTCAGCGAAAATAAAATTCAACAGGCACCGTGTTTATTAGGTAAGCGCTTTCACAAAAATTTGCTTCATCAGACCTTTCTCACACAATAAGAACAAAGACCATATATATTACATTAAAAATTCAAAACCACCAATCAAAGCCAGCATAGAAATTACATCATAACAAATATAACAATTAAAAGGTACATCAATCAAAAAATACATCTGGATCAAAACACTGTCGCACAAGCTTAAAATCAACTCTGTATAAATATAAATATAAATATAATTATACAATAAGCACAGTGACTAAATAATATTCAACGTATTATCTAAAGGGCTATGCAAAAACACGTAACTAAATAGAATAATAACACTGGAAATCATTTTTCATTTTTCATTTTGGTACCCTCCTTTTCTTAAGTAAGGGCTTAATGGTAACACGTTCATTAAGGCCCTTACCTCTATCAGCTCTAAGAATGGTCATCCAGTTATTCTTCTTATACTCAGTATGGTTACAAACATCACATTTCCTTATTGTGGGCGTAACAAGATCAATAACCCTAAAATTAAACCTATGCCCCTCCCCATTACTAGTAACATGCTTGGAGAGGGCATTGTTCTCAGCACCTTTTCGTATACAATAGACGTGTTCCCTCATACGCTCTCTAAGTGATCTGTTAGTCTTTCCCACATAAAATGATGCACATAAAGTGCACTCTGCTAAGTAAACTACGTTTGTAGTTCTACAATCAGTATTGACCTTAAACACAAATCTTCTCTCAAGGTCAGGATGATCAAAAAAATCAGAGCTGTTAATATACCCACAGAAATTGCACCTACCACATGGTACTGTGACACCAACCTCAACTGAGTTGCTGGATTTATCGTTACCATTACATAATAACCTCTTCAGGTTCTTGGTGTTCCTATAACGAAAAGATGGATTATTACCAACTATACTGCCAATCTCAGGGTCCACCTGTAAAATCGGACAATGCAATTCAAAAATTTTCCTGAGTGCATGATGATCTCTCGTATAGAACAAAGGGGTTCTAACTTGTTTATTTAACTTCTTAGGGTCACAAGACCCACCTTTTACCTTTGGACCATAGTAGGGTGCTGCTACATCACCCCTGAGCAAATCTAGATCCAACCAACACTCAGAAATTTCAGATTGGTTATAACCTCTCTCTAACAACCTACATTCAAGCTGTGTCTCTTGAGTGGGATTCAGCCTTGATGCTCTAATACCTTGACCACGAATGAGGTTACGAAACACATAATTAGGGTGCATACTGCTCCTACATAATAGCGTGTTTCTAAAACAAGTTTTACGGAAAACTCCAGTGTTGATTATAGAGCCCTGTAATTTCTCTATGAATAACTCTAAATATTCAATACGAGTTTTCGCAAAAGACATTGTAAACTTCAAACAATCACAAAGCTCATTCATACTATTGAGAAAGTTCCCCAGATCAGAACTGGACCCCCTCCATAGGAGGAACAAATCATCGCCAAAACATCGATAAAACAAAACATTAGTAGCAAATTCTTCCATCTTAAATAAAACAGAATTCTCCCAAGCTTATAGTTTCAACTGTCTTACATTTTTTATGTCCTTGTAGGTATAAAAGAATATCTTAATAACATATTAAACTATGTTATTTTCATCTTATATAACTTAATATAAATCATAATAATCATTACAAAATCATAACTCATCAAACTTTCTGATTATCCAGTATACCAGAGAGTAATCTGCTAAATTGCTGTAAAGTCAAATTATACAATAATAAATACTAATTATTAACCAATGGAGATGCACTGTAGTAGCATGAGCATTCAGGAAAACTAATAGGTATTTAATTTTTAACATCCTTCTTTCCCTTTATATGTATCTTTTTTTTTAAATTAGCATGTTGCTATAATAAAAATAGTTTAGATTCATGTTTTCCTAGTAAATATTTAAGTGAATATTCAGATGTCAACTAATACCCAATGACTTCAATCAATAACTACTTGCTAGAAAACTTCACATTTAAAGTGGAATAAACTGTAAACTAATTATTTTGAGGTTTTTCAAAACCAGGAGACATATATGATGAACTAACTAATCAGCAACGTAAAAATGACAATACTCTATTGTTTCCAGTCAACATGCTTCATATTACTGACACACATTCATATCAATTACTGTTTGAAAAATGGCTGTACAACGACTACTAAAGCTTATTACATGTGAGACACTTTGCATATGTTTGTTATATGAAGGTACTTGCATCACAACCTCTCAATAACAAGTCATTACTTCACTGGTTTCTCATGTGTTAAACGTGTGTCATATATTACACTGGTGTATTGTCATTTTCAGTATAGTAACAGTGTGTCATATATTAAATATATAGCAGTTAATTTCATTGAAAAAATGACTCATTTATATTTATCATTTTAGTGTAATAAAGTATCATATAATAACTTGTAAAACTATTTTTATTGTTATAAAAGTATATCATATATTAAACAGGTTACAAGTACTACATAAAAGAGGCAGGTCACAACAGTGAAAAAAATGTTTGATCATACTGCATTCCTTTTATGTAGCCTTCAAGACTGGAATATGAGTAATCAAAGATTACTAACACACAGGATATTAAAACATTTTTTACTATTATAAAAGAAATTTAAGCTTACTTTTATGTTTTCTATGCTCTTTTTATTTAAAGTTTTCTGTTTTCCAAGTTATGAGTGGTACCACGTTCTTTTCTGGTCTCATATACGCGTCCTCACAGTTCGTAGTTCAAGTCCAATTAAGTGTATTTCTGAAGCTGCATATGCTTGCTGAGTATGTGGCTCGCTCAAGACTTGATCCCTTGAGCCCAAATAGCCAGGAAAAAACACTGAAAATTCCAGTGGGAAATCTGTAAGTATTTTTCGCTTTTTGTAAAACAACTCTCGGACTTAGGTGACTGTTCAGAAAAATGCAGGTTTCTACATGGGAGCAGTATATGACTCCACAAGCATTTGAGCATAGAAATGAGTCTTCTATCATGAAAAAAAAACACTCAACAACACAAAGATTATATACGGAAAATATATATAAATGGAAGGCAAGGAAATATAGAAACATCCTTACTAACCTTATTGTTTTTTTCCCATTTTCCTAAACAGATAACTTTCTTTCTCACTTCAATTTTATAATATAAAAAACACACAATTTAAACCATAAGGATTTCTGTTAGATGGACCAATGTCACAAATCATCTGATATCCAATTCAACAATTAGTGAGAACCCAAAACTAGGCAAATAGTCAGAAAAGGATATACTTCAAGTATTATTCTTCATTTTCTTCTTTTTTTGGAAGTTTTCCAAGAAGCACCATCTGCCATTCTCTTTAATGAGGAGTTAGCCCATTCCCTTTCTTCAAATTTGTCCAATATTTTATTTGATCTTAAAAAAAAGTGCAGAGTCTAAGTTTTCAAAACTCTTAGGACCATCATGTAAAAAAAGACCTCAGTCTGGCTGGGAATAAAAGATGAGTTTTAATCTGAGCTTTTTTGAGTTTTTAAATTAATGGTAGAAACAGTTTTCTTTTGGCAATAAGCATTGGAGAATAGTCATTATCAAAGCAGATGACAGCGTCTTTTATTTACATAGGTGCTTTAGTCCAAGCTGTTTTAAGGACCATTTCTTTATCATGTGATGACAAGAATCTTACTATAACTGATCTAGTTGAGGATTTATTAATTTTAAAAGGCATTAAAGATCTGTGAGCTCTTTCAGTGCCATATGATAGAGCTTTCCAGTAAATTAAGTACCTCAGGTACCCAAGAAGTTAAAAAGCTTACCAAGTTGTTTTCTTCTATGTTTTCTGGTAAACCAAAGATTCTTATGTTGTTTCTGCGTGACCTATTTTTTAGGGTATCTACTTTTGTTTGAAGTAATGTGTTTTGCTGTAGTAGAAATTCTATATTATTTTCTCCTTCTTGTAGCCTACGATTATGATATCATTTAAGGCTTCCTTAATTCCTGATATTTGTGCTTTTTGTTGCTGAAGATCTTTGTGTAATAACTCCATGTGTTTAGAGCAATTTTCTTTGAAATCGTCCAGCTTTATATCCGTTTTGCCAATTTTTGGTGATAGTTCATAAGTAAAGATTGTAGCTCCTTTTTAAGAATAGTTTCCTGGTGGTTTGCTTTGAAAAGCTTATTCTGAAAGCTAGTGATGAGTGAAATATTCCAATATATTTGTTGACAGGAAAAAAAGCTGAATTGAGGTATTTTTTTTTAAATAATCCTGGAGAATACTAACCTATAGTATAGTATAAAAAATTCTTCTAGGATTAATTTTGAATAAAAAATCCTGTCATAAAAGTTTAACTTGGCAGAACTGAAAAAAACTGCTTCTATCTAGAGCACGGGTCTGTATTAAATCAGCGAACTCTTAAAAAAGCGAATGCTGACTTATCGACCCCATGTAAGCAAAAGCTTACAATCCCAAACACTTAGAACAGCATTTTTTCCCCAGGAAAAAAAAATTGTTGTTCCAAAAAAAAAATAAAATAAAATAAAACATTGCATAAAGTGGCCTTTGCCCCCACCCCCCTACTTAAATATACCAACTCTGACATCTCACTACAGTGATGAAAATGGCAAAATAACGAAGGCGGCCAAGCGATTTCTTTCCCAGGGAAAGAATTTGCTTATATGCCGTTTCGGTATTTTGCGCTTTCAAGTTAGATCAAGACACATTCGAAAGAATGCGTCTTTGATCATATAATAGGGAAACTAGAGCACATCTTGGCCACACCCCACAAGCACTTGATTTTCTGAAGCAGTGTAGCAACTGCCTTATGTTTAATAGTAACCCATTTCTTATAAACCATAATGGTTCCACCTGTGAAAAATGCATTTACTTATCTAAATGAAAAACTTGTCTATCCATCCCACATGTGATCAGAAGGAAGCATCATAGAAATATTGCATTACCGTAGTTCCACATCATCATTCATACATATGCTGAGGTAGTAAAGAAATCATTACCTAAGCCTACTAGACATCCTTCTAGCTTACGTCAGCACATACAGCCAAATAACTCGCACCACACCCACATCAACTGTTACTGTGACTCATCCATATAGCAAGCCTGCACCCTTATGGTTTCCCATAAGCCAGCAGTATACCCAAGAAGTGGGTAAATTATTGGTGACTCCATTGTAAGAAATAATTGATGTAACACTTGACAAGTTGGTGAAGGATAGGGTGACAGCCGCCTGTCTGGTGTTAGGATCTAAGTCTCCTAGGCCCTGGTTGTACTCCAGATATGATTATGACCTTGTAGTGGCATTCCATTTTATGGGAGATGTAGAGAGACATTGTTGATCTCTCCCTAGTTATGCATCCAAAGAGGGCAAGGCCATGGCATTGAACATCATTCTACCTTCATCAGGAATGATGCCTAAATTCAAGGATAAAATAATTGGCTTTAGTATTTAGTAAATTGGTGTCATTGTAGCGTGTTGCAAAGTGTGTCTGCATATAATGAAAAGATCAGCAGACTCCAGCTGCTTTGCCAGTGATGGCCTGCAGTTTTCACCCCTCTCTTTTACATACTGGCTAAAACTTTTTAGGCAAAGTTCATTTGATGAAAATCCCAACATAGCAAATTGCAGTGTGGATAATATCAAGGTAGCACTGCTGAATGTCAGGACCCTAAACAGCAAAATCTCCAAATTTGAGGCCTTCCTTATCCTCAGATACATCAACATTTGTGTAATTATAGAAACCTAGTAATATTGTAATGACAGCATAACCTCTATTTCAAGATACAATGCCTATCGTGCATTCAGATCAATTGGCAACTGTGGGGCAGTATATGTGTGTGTGTATGCATATATATATATATATATATATATATATATATATATATATGTATATATTTACTCATAAACTCCTTGGTCTTTCACCGGAAAAATTATATGAATCTGGAACCGCGTGAAGTCCTACTTAAACACAGTAAAATTATTGATCATATTATAACCAGTTATTAAGTAATCCGGGGTGATGCTGCGGTAGCGTTGTTGCCTCACAGCAAGAGGTTCTCCCATTCGATTCTTGGCTGGAGTGCGGGGAGTGCCTTCTGCGTGGAGTCTGCATGTCCTCCCTGCGGTTGGGTGAGTGTTCGAAAGACGTGTAAATGGGCGTGCCATAGTTGAAGGTTGAATGTCGAGCTGGCACCTCAGCATTTGTCAAAATCTACTGCCAATCATTAGCGGACCGGAGTTCCGCTGTGGCAACCCTTAACTGGGAAAAGCCGAAAGACAATAACAACATATTATAACCAGTTATTAAATGCAGTCTATTATACAATCATTGCATGCAGAATACCTTAATCAGTCAGAAATGTTAATTGTGAACTAAATACCTTGCTTATGTGTAACTACAGCTAGCCATAAACAGAAAACATATTCTCCCAAAAACAAATATGCCCAGAGATTTCTGGACTTTCTAAATGCAAATGCATTTGACTAAATTGTCTTCCTGCCATCAAGAGGAGTTGTAATCATCTTTATTAAATCATCATATTTTAAGACTTGACATGAGTACAAACCATAATAAAAATTCCAGTGTTATTTTCTGGCAGTTTTACAAATGTTTTCATTTTAACAATTTTCATTTGTTCCAACATTATATAAGTTGCACAATGTCTGGCTTCCCTTAAACCTCACTCCTGCTGAACATTATTCTACATTTATTGTACCCAAAAGTTCCATTTATTTATATATAATTTGCTCCTTCCCCTTTGTAAAGATCCCATCTCCAATTCCTTTTATCTTTTGTATAATAATTCAGTACTTAAGTTATAGTTGGTAGAGATTTTGATTTCCATTTTCTAGTAATTGCTTTCTTTTGTTATCCAGTAATATTAAACCTAGGCTTACTATATCCAGACAATTCGGATTTCATATCCCAACTCAAAAAGAATCATTTCCTTAGTTCCAACAATTTGTTCCGCCAACATTTCTGACAGAGTACTCTATAGGGAATTTTTAAAATCTGCCAGGTTGTTTCATTCACAAAAAAAAAAAAATCTCAATTACTACTTTCTTTACCTTCACACCTGTAGGTCACTGAGGAAAATTCTTTGGCATCTGCTTGAGGTATAAAAATGCCTATGCAAACTTTTCCATGCAAAAATCTTAAACTTTCTACACTTTGCATACTTGGTCGCCATAAAGATGTCCTTCCATTTTTGCTTTGTAAATTGTGTTTCCCTTCTCTTTTCTCAATCTTTTCTAGCCTCCTCTGACTGATTGTTGCAGTTTTCATACACTTTTCTACATGCCCTACTAATTATCCCTTTTTATCAGCAGCTCCTGCTCTATACTCAACTAAAACTGAACAGAACACTCCTGTATCCCTTTCTCTTTGCATAATCTCAGTTACCAATCAATAGTTCAGAAGATAGTCTCTAACCTGCAGTCCAAAGAACTTCTTAGCATCATCCCACTCTGTTACTTTTCCCTTGCTAGTTAATTGCACCCTGCACCTTGGTTCCTTTGCTAATTTCCTACAGTAAATTCCAGCCCACTTTTGCCTGTTTTCTACATTCATACTTGGAGTTATCTTTATTTGTAAAGTCTCCTTTTTCTGTTTTAATACTAGCTTAGTTCTTAGAGTACTTTATGCTACTTTATGAATATAATATTCTATATATCGGTTATTCTCCTTAAGGACTTGCATGACACCCCTCCCCCAACTCTTCATTATCCCTTTCTACTTTGATTTATAACATTCTGCTTGTATTATGTATATGAGACTTAACAACATAGCTCTGAAGTATTTCTTCAAATCAGGTGATCTTAAACCACCATTTTCTATTGGGAGAATCAAATTAGGCCAGTTCATTTTTGCCCTATTTGTCTACCACTGGTGTTAATCTTCTTGATCATGCCCTCACAGATGTTTCCTCTTTTTACCCTCTCCCTAGTCCAGTCTGATTATCTCACTATGACCGTCTCCCTGAAAATCTGCTTTATGGCCCCTTATGACTCATGTACATTCAGGGATTACTCCAAAGCCAATTATTAGTATTCACAAGTTGCATAGCTCCCTTAAGGCCTACTGTTTGAAACTTTACTCTCTATCTGTCTTGGATAGATGTAATGAAGCTTCTGTACCAGTCCAATGTAAACCTAATGGAAAGTGCATAACTAAAACCAGTGATATGGAGCTACCCCATCAACAAACTGTATAAGGGAAAAGAAAAAGCTCTTAGTCATCTCTCAAATATGTCCATTTTTAAGAGCTTTATAATTGCTAAGTTATGTCCCAAGACTAACTGTGAACCTCTGGTTGCAAACATTTCAAAAGACAACCATAATACCTAATTTAGCTGTATTAGGAAGCTTCAAAGAAACCAAAAACTTATCTCTAATGGACCATCTGTAACCCAGAGGACATTGTTAATATGCTTGTGAACAAACTGTCTTTCAAATTCACCTCATCTATGCTCCCATCTGTTCCCCCATTCCCTCTCATACTTCCCCTCCTAAAACCATTTTGGACCAAGTCCTTTTGACACTTCAGAATTAAAAATACCAGTTTCATGGATCCTGAAAATGTCTCTGGAAGTCTGCTGAGAAGCAGTTAAGTCCCATATAGCAAACTCTCCCATCAAGTCCTCACATCCTCAACTTGAATCTTTCCACTGGTTACATCTCAAAGGTGTGGAGAACAGCTGTTGGGGTGCCCTTGCTTAAAATTGGTCCCTCTACTAACCTTGGGAATTATAGGCTTGTTGCGGAGCATATACAGCTGAACCAGTAAACAATGGTGTAGGTGACTTTCTAGCCTTAGATATGTACCAGTTTGGCTTTGTAAAAGTTAGATCTTGCCTGTTTAAGCTGGTTGAGGCATTTGAAAGGGTTAACTGCCTAGTAAGTGCACTGCCTGAATGCCAGGAAAAAAGAAATGTAGAGGACCTAAAAGAAAATCCGCTACAAAGAGTGAGGAAAAAACATTGACTGGAAAAAGTATTGCAGCTGTTAAGCAAAATGCAGTGCAAGCTCCAAACATGACTTCCAGTAATGTAAAGTATAAGACAACTGTACACAGACCTGATTAAAATAATTGAAGCATTGATGGAGTGTATCAACTCAAACAACAAAAGGCTGTAAAAAATGGAAGGAGCTTTAAACAGATATTCAGATGAGGTGATAAAACTGCAAAAATCAGTGGTCAGAATGAAGAAAAGGCTGGATAAATATGAAACCACACAAGAAGAGATGTTTCAGACAATAATAGAATTAGAGGACAGAGCACATAGGGAAAATCTGAAATTTTCTGCTGTACCATTGAAGCTGGAAGGAACAGACTGTATTAATTTTGTGAAAGCACAAATAAGCAACCGGACTGGTATTCCATAGCAGGAGTTGTTAATTGAGAGAGCACATTGTGTGTATGCTACAAACCTGGCTATGAGAAAGCAACCTAGACCTTTAATAGTAAAGATGCAATCCTACCAGCAGAAGAAGTTGATTCTCGCAAAACTGTGGGAGAAAGACAAAATACTAAAAGTGAGAGACAGAAGAGTGTTTGTGGAGAATGATTATTCATTGCACACCAGGCAGAAGAGGAGTAAATTTATTCCACTATTCAGGGAATGTTGAGAATCATGTGCGAAATTCAAACTTCTGTACCCAGCTATTTTTATATTCTTCCCTGGAGGGACAAAATCATTTTTTGATGAAGTACATGCTATGGAGGAAATACAAAAGTTTGTCTAACAAAAACTGAGCTGTGAAATAGAAGGAGATTCTTCATCTTGTTCTTCTGGTAGTAAAGACCACAGATAGACTGTGCCAGTGAAATCTTTTCCAGTGATGCCATGGAAAATTTTTGAGGGAAGGAAAAAAGCACAAGAGTCAATTAGAAGAATCAAAAGTATGTTGGAAATGAAGTGGAAACAGGATTTGGGAGATAGAGATGAATGGGAATAAAACCAGTAACTTGGAGTTTGACAACTGTGGGATTACAAAGCAATAATTATATTTATGAAACTTAACAGAACAAGAAAATCTATAAATATTGGACTTTTTTGGACTTTGTTAAACTTGTAGGAGACTCTAAAGCATATGCCCTACTTTATGTCATTAATGTTTGGAAAAATACTTAGAAGAGGGGAGGAGGAGAAGGGAGAAAGTAAACTGTAAGTAAAACAATTTTTTATGGTACTATTTTTATAGTGCATGATTTTCTTTGCATGCTATGAAGTAATGTTTTCTCAGTTATTTCTAAGCATAATAGGGATACTGATGCAAACAGGTGCTCCTGTTTTTTTTTTCTTTTTTCTCTCCCTTCTCTCTTTCACCTTGTTCAGTTTTTAAGAAATGTAGGCACTGCAGTGTAAAAACAAAACAAAAAAAAAGCAAGAAGAAAATTCTGGTTAAAAAGCATGGCAAAATAGAAATTAGTTTGCTTTTTCTCATTCTTGCATAGGGGAATGACTGGATTAAGACTCTTAGCTTAATCTAGTGACAAGTTTTAAGAGAAAGCAACTAAATGAAAAAGAATACTAAATATCATAAGGCTTTTTTTTTCTAGCAAATAAAGGTATGCTTAGTACCATTTCTATATCTGGGCCTTATGTCTCCAGGGGACAATCCGATAAAGAGAAATGACTAGGAGATAATATTCTCTGAAAGCATTCAAGTGTTTACTCAGCTGGGAGAGTTATAAAGATAAGACAAAACCAGACAGCACTTAGTTGAAGCACAGGCTGTGGCATGCATGTTAGCATGGATAACCTTTCTTTTAGGTTAACTCAAGTCTATGAGTGTGGTTGTCAGTTTGGAAGATTTGTTTATATTTGGAGGGTAAAGCTTCAATATTTGAAGATGTACATAGTTTTGTTTTGTGTGCTGCTATTAAGTTAATAGGTTTTAGGGGGTATCAGGGGTATTTTGTTGTTGTTGAGGGTTTTAAATAAAATAAAAAGTTTTGTAAGATGTGACATAGGCTCCGATAGATATGACAAGAAACAACTGTATAACCTGACAAACACTGTATGCATATAACACAAAAAAGAGTACTGAACTATATTAAAAATGTAGAGTGCAGATAACTATGTTACAGGTGATGCACTTGGAAAGAACTGAACATGTAAATTTGATAAAGAAAGGTTTTCAGGATGGTTATTCAGCAGAATACCTGGGAAAAAGAAAATGAAAAGTACTTCTATTAATTGCAAGAGCAGCTCCAGTAGTGATAGAAGAAGATAATTAGATAATAATGGTAGATTTGTAGTACTAAGGGGCTACTGGCAAGGGAGGAAGATTACACTGGCATGTATTTTTATTCCACCTAAAAGTGCTATAATGGAGCTAAGACAATTCTGTAACAAATAATCAGCTTTCAGCAAGGAATATTACTTATGGGTAAGGACTGGAATTTGATTTGCAACAGTGGAGATGTATCTGGGGGTACCAGAAGGGACAATATATCAATACAGGGTATATTTTTGAAGAATTTATGAAAATATTTAGCATGGAAGTTGTGAATTTGATACTAAGAGTTTTGAGTGAATTTGCATATTATTCCCCAAGATACAAACTGGGGCTAGGCTAGACAGAGTTTTCATTTCACAGGAACATGTACATTTAATTGAAAGTCTTGATACATAAAGAATGACTATTTTAGATCATGCACCAGTAATAACTAAAATAAAAACACAGGGTAATGAAATAAAAATGAGACACCTGCACTTAGAAATTTCTTCTGAAAATATAGCTAGAGAGTGGGATAAAATTAAAATGGAGTTTAAAAATAGTGTGGAAATAAAAGAAAGGGAGATATGGTTAAGAAGTGCTGAGAATTATTTAGAGGAACTGACAAATATTAAAGTAATACAAAATAGGGGGAATCTCACAGAACAAGAGGAGGAGCAACTGCAGAATGCTAAGCACCAAGATCCTGCCTAGGTGTCCTGCAGAGTCCTACAGCAGCAGAAGGAGAAAAGAGAGACTTTGGATTTAGTAAGTACTTTTTTGGCTTGTTTCTTGCTAGTTATTGCTAATTCCACCTAAACACTTGATTTCTACTTAAAAAAAAACTTATTTTAGCTGTTTACTGTACTTACTGTTTGCACTTTTAAAATAGTTTCTGTGAGCATTTAAACTGTTTTAACTGTTGTAGGCTACGCACTCAAGTGCACTAGCTGTTTTACTGTGCTTTAAAGTGCTTGTTTTGTTATATTTGCCTTAACTTCTTGAAAAAATAACCCCCCCCCAAAAAAAAAACTATATCTACACTTGTTTCCCGCCTTTCTGAAGCTAGTAGAGACTAGTTTTTAGAGTTTGCTGAATCCAGGGCTGTATTGTAGTTTCTGTGTTGCCCATACCTTACTAGGATATAAGGAAGTTTCTCTGTTCACCAGTGAGAGTGGGGAGCTTTGAGCAGCCTATCTGTCCCTGGAGGAGTGGATTTCAGCTCAGAATTTGTAGTTTCTTGGCCATTTTGGGCTAATTTCTAGCCCTTTCATTTTTCTGTTATAAAACCGCATTTGCTCGGTTTTGCGCACCGAGCAGCGCCAGTTATTTAGGGTTAACTATCCCTGGCTCCACAAAGTCTGCTGTTCAGTTTTTCCTTTATAACTAGTCAGTCTTTCAGCCTAAGCACTCAGACCTGCATCTTCTAGCCTAGCACTTTTTCTAAATCTGCTGTAGCACTAAATAACCGCCAGCACTCAACCCCTCACTTGCCAGGAGGGAATAGTCAATATACTTCCCTACTTGACAAAAGAAAACAGTCTTTACTACTTCCCCACTTAAAAGAAAACAGTCTTTACTACTTCCTCAGGCACGTCCAGAGGACAGCTCCCGATGTACTCTCCAGTCTACCTGATGAACCTGGGCATCTTGAGGAAATGTTACAGCTGCCTCATGTACACAGACAACCCTCACCTCCTACTACCAAACACTAATACGTGCGAGAGATACACTTATACAGCCAGTCTAGAAGCAAAGCTTTCTCCAACCAAGACTGGAACACAGTCAAGAGAAGAAGGTAAAAACTCACAGCACCCCACTCACTTCGTATAGTCCTACTAAACCAACACCTCCAAAACCCACACATAGAAACACCAAGACATATACAGAGGCTCTGAATAAAAACCTAAATCTGCCTGGGCAACAGAGACCTCCAAAGCAGACACACAAGAAACCTCCTCCCACCAACACATCCCAAGCAGTACATGACCCACAAACTCTGTGTGCCACACAACCACAGCCCATAAGGAAAACAACATACCCAACACACTAGTCATAGGTGACTCTATAGTCAGGCACACTGACATCCCACTCACCAGGCTGGACAAAGAGAAGGTTACTGTCAGCTGCTTGTCGGGTGCCACATAACGCATGCACTCTAGTCACTACAAAGCAAGTACAAATATGACTGTCATTGTCCATGTTGGTGTGAATGACCTGAGACGTACCTCCCTGGACTACATGAAAAGAGGCATGGAAGATGTCTCCGATCTTGTAGCCCAGGCATGTATGACCCCAGCCCTGAGTAGCATCCTGCCTTCACTAAGAATGATACCACAGTACAAGGATAAAATGATCAACTTCAACAATTGGCTAAGCTTCTGGTGTCATTCTAAGGGGATCCAGTATCTGTCTGCTTGGGATGACATGCTTGACAGGCCACGATGGTTCGCCAGAGATGGCCTGCACCTGTCACCCCTGGGATTCCGGATATTGGCCAAGGCTCTTGCTGCCCCCCATAGTGCCTTTTTTAGGCAAGGCTCAAAAGGCAAACCCACTGCTGTAAGAATTACAAGTGACAAAAAACTGAGGGCAATACTGCTCAATTCTAGGAGTCTAAACCTCAAAATGCACTCACTCGAGGCACTCCTCAAAATGGAGAACATCGATGTCTGTACAGTGACTGAGACCTGGTTCTAGGCTCCCGAGAGCACCCCAGCACTACCAGGCTATAATTCATACCACACGTTTCAGCCAAAAAACCTGGACTGAAACACTAAGAGCGGAGGTGTGTCCATATTCATCAAGGATATCCACACCTCCGGGCTAGTTGCACAACACAATGCCTCTGAGATCATCCAAGTGCAACTAACCCTGGGCAAAAATGCATTCCAAATTGTAGCTTGTTATAGATCCCCCACCATGACCCAGGACCCACACTCCTCGTTCCTGGAGACATTGGAAAAAATGAGGGTCCAACCAAATACCCTAATAACGGGCGATTTCAATTACCCTAACATAAACTGGGAAAACTACTCTACTCTTGTACTAATCCCCTTGCTCAACGATTCCTGGAATTTATAAACTCTAATGCCCTGGATCAACTTGTCAACACCCCCACCAGGGGCAACAATATTCTGGACCTGGTACGCTGGTTAGATCATACCATAAACTAATCACCCTAGATATCCACATCCCGACCCCACCCCCACACAAGGAAACCATCGTAAAAAATTTCTCCAAAGTGAACTTCACGCTACTCAAAACAGAGGTGGCTAACTTCGCAACGCCCCTGCAGATGGATAATATAGTCAAAATTGCTGAATCCTACACAAATGCACTCTACAAGCACCTGCATGAGTGCATGGATCATGCTATCCTCCAAAAAAAGGAAGCCAATCTGGTGGTCCCCTGCCATTAACAAACTCTACAAACAGGAGGAGGAAACTGTTGCAAAAGAGAGTAAAAACCCATGAATGGAAGAACTCCCTGATGGGCCTCAGTAATAAGCTAAGATCCCTCATAAAACCCTCCAAAGCGAATTTTGAAAGTAAAATTGCCACTGAGTCCAAAGACAACCACAAGGCATTCTTTAGCTATATCAAGAATCTCCATGGTAACACCCAGATCTGCGCTGAGCTACAGCCGAATGGCACAAAATATGCAGAGCCAAATGATATTGCCAACATCTTGGCAGATAGGTTCAGTGCTAACTTTACTCCCCTCTCACCCCCCAAAGGGCCTATAACTATACCAAATGATTGTAGAGCCACGTTAATCACAAACATGCAGGTAAAAATGGCACTCTCTCTAAAGCCAAAAATACAATGTCCATGGGACCGGACATCATCCCAGGCTGTGTCTTACACAAACTCCAAAATGAACTAGCCTCCCACCTAAACTCCATGTTCAGTCACAGCCTCACCACAGGCTATGTGCCCACTGAATGGCACACAGCAACGGTTAACCCACTCCACAATTGAGGAGGAGTCACCACAGACCCCAGGAACTATCGACCTATTAGTCTGACAAGCCTGGTCTGCAAGGCCATGGAGTGTGTCATCATGGAACTCATAAACAAAGACATTGGTAACCTCCAAACTTTGGAAGCTACCCAGTTCGGATTTGTAAAGGGTAGATCATGTCTCCTAAACCTGGTAGACTTTTTTGAAACAGTTACCAAGGCCATAGATGAGGGAAAGGTGGTCCACACAACCTACCTGGACCTCGCTAAAGCCTTCGATACTATCCCCCATTCAAGAATCATAGATAAACTCACCAACCTTAACATAAACCCTTATGTCACGAGATGGGTGGCCGGTTGGGTCACGGACAGAACCCACACGGCGAGAGTTGCAGACTCCAGATCCGACTCCAAACCAGTGACAAGTGGAGTGCCCCAGGATTCAGTCTTGGGACCTCTCCTGTTCGGTATATACTTCTCCAAAGTGCAAGTGAACACTGAGGGTCTGTGGCTAACCAAGTTCACAGATGACTACAAACTGGGTGCCATAATCGTTTCCCCTGCTGACATAGACATCCTGCAAAAGAGCCTCACCGAGACAGATACCTGGTGTCAAAACCATGGCCTCAAGCTAAATGCCAAAAAGGGCATTGTCATCCCCTTTGGAAAAAAACTGTACCCATGAATTACCAAATAGGGGGAGGTTCACTTAATACTGAAAGTGTGATAAGAGACCTTGGGATGCAAGTGAATAGTAACCTCTCCTTTGATAATCACATTGCCACAGTGGTCAGAAAATCTTGCTACTTGGCCCACCTAATCATAAATGGGTTCGCATCTAGAAAAAAGGAAGTCATTGTGCCCCTCTACTCATCACTTATCAGACCCCTCATTGAGTACAATGCCCCTTTTGTGATGTATCTGACAAGACACCTACAACTGGAGAGACCGCAAAAGTACCTCACCAAGAGGATTGCTGGCTTCAAACAGTTGCCCTATACCGACCAGCTCAAGAAACTCTAACTCTACTCGGTCGCATACCGCTTACTCTGAGGTGATCTCTGTCTGACATACAAAGCTATGTCAAACCCAGAATTGATGGACATGCTGCACTTAAAGAAATCCCAATCTCCCCGAGCTACATGCTCTAGGGACCTAAACCTCACCACATCAATAAATAGGACATGCTGGATGGATAGATTCTTGACCCAGAGACTTCCAATGCTCTGGAACAAAATTCCCATCCGCATCAAGCAGAGCTCATCATTAGCACTCTTCAAGAAAAACCTTGATGAGTGGATGGGTAATAGGAAATTCACCCCTGGGATCACATCTGTGGCTCTGCTCGATAGAGGGGCAGGAATTTAATCTACATGGGTGGCGAAAGCCAATACTCTTTTAGCTAGGTTTACTTATGCCCTTGGCTAATAGCCTAGTACCTACCTATGAACCTATGATATGCATGAATTTAAAAAGATTGCTCTAGAGCGCAAAAACTTTAAGTACAATGACTGAAGCAACAGAAAGTATAAAGAGCTGTCACCAGCCTTAGGGAGCCTATAGCAAGGAAGGTAACAATAGATCCTGTAAAAGTATTAGAAATATTTCTGAAATTCTATGAAAGTCTGTATAAAGCAGAGAAATATGGAAATCAAGAAAAGGTACAAATATAAATGTTTATGGAAGAATTAAATATACCAAGGTTAGAGGTAGATGAGGCTCAATTGCTAACAGTTAGGATAAGACAAGATGAGATAAAAAGGTGATCTGTAACCAATCTACAGGAAAGTCCCCAGGAATAGATGGTATTCCAGTAGATGTTTGGAAGCTAGAAGGGATAAAGATCTGTTTTAAGAGGAAAAGAAGTACCAACATTCTGGTAGAAAGTGGTGGTAGCCACAATACATAAAGAGGGTAGAGATACATCAGGTCCAGCTTTATATAGGCCCATTTCAGTACTAAACTATGATTATAAAGTGTTTGTCTATAATGGCTAAAAGAGTGGCAAAAGTGATGCCAAAATTGATAGTTCTGGATCAGTGTGGTTTTGTGGAGGGGAGTCAAACGTTCAACAACATTAATATAATATTGATGACCCAGAGGGAAGCAGAATGTAAGAAAATTCCACTGTTGGTGGGTCTTGATGCAGAGAAAGCATTTGACAGAGTAATCTGGGACTTTATAAGCAGGGCAATGGAAGCATTTGCATTCCTTGATAAAATTATAAGGTTGATTAGGAGGATATATGAAGGATCGAAGGTCAGAATTAAAGTGGGTGAGTTCCTCTCTGATAATTTCTGCTTCAGCAGAGGATTCAGGCAGGAATGTCCTTTTTCCTCTTTGTTATTTGCATTATATTTAGAACCATTGACAAAGAAAATAAAGGGCTCAGAAATTCAAGGATATCATTGGTATGGTAGTCAAGAAAAGCTGGCTGTATTTGCAGATGATATTATTTTATACCTGATAAAACAAGAAAAAAGGACATTACAGTGTTGTAGAACATTTGAGACAGTATCAAATCTTTTTAAGATACAAAATTAATGAAGCTAAAACAAAGGCAATAGCATTAAATTATGGGGTTCATATTCGAAGCTCGAAGGTCCGGTTCAGAGAGTTCGAAAAGAGCGACACATATTGCACGAACCATGAAAACAGCGAATGTTCAAAACCGGGAAATTCAAAATGTTGATTCGTCATAGTTGGCCCATCTGCCGTATAGCTCTGTAAGGTAAGTGTGCAATAGTTACAGACCTTAGGTTTAGGGTGCGGGTTAAGGTAAGTGCATAGATAGGTAATGTATGTGATGTTTAATGTAGGGTTAGAAGTAAGTTTTTGTTAAGTGTATGTGTGTGGATTATTTATTTTATTTGGGTATATTTCTGTAGGGTAAGTGTGCGATAGTTACGGACCTTAGGATTAGGGTGCGGGTTAAGGTAAGTGCATAGATATAGTGTATATGTGGTTTATTTATTTTGTTTGGGTAGGTAGTATGTCGCGGGCAGTGGGGTTGGCCGCGTATGACGATTCGTGATTTTAAATTTCACAGTTTACGACGTTCGGTGTATTCGCTGTTCGGTAAATATGTGTCTCTCTTTTCGTATTCTCTGAACAGGACCTTTGAGCTTATAATATGAACCCAAAGTATGTACCCACACACAAATTTGTTCATCAGTGTCTGTATTTATGGAGACACAATAAAATGAAGTATTTAGGAGTATGGATTAATTGGTGTGGCAGCTAAGGATATGTGGGAAGAGACTAAACAAAAGATAGTACTTCTTCTTCTTTCGGCTTTTCCTGGTTAGGGGTTGCCACAGCGGATCACCTGTCCGCTCATGATTGGCAGTGGAGTTTTACGGTGTTGAGTTGCCAGCCCGGCGCCCAACCTTCCACAGAAGGCACACACACACACACTCATGCCTAGGGCCAATTTAGAGTGTCCAATCCACCTAGAGCATGTCTTTGGGATGTGGGAGGAAACCCATGTGACCACAGGGAGGACATGCAGACTCTGCACAGAAGGCACCGCAGCCGAGAATCGAACCAAACAAAAGATAATACTAAAACTGAGAAATTGGAAGTTCTGTTATACGAATATGGATAGTAAGATACAAGCAGTTTAAATGTTTTTAGTCCCTTTAATCGTATACACAGTTCGGGTATATTTTTATCAACCAGAGGAGAAGTTGTGGATAGCAATTAATAAAGAGCTGAGGGATTTTATCTGGGAGGGGGAGATGGCAAGAATCAAGTGGGATAAGTTGATTTGTCTAATAGAACAAGGCCGATTGGGATTTCCAGATTTGAAGGGGTATTTCACAGCTACACAGTTATGGCTGTTATACATAGCACAATCAGAAACCTATAATTCAAAGTAGAAAGTTAGGATGGTGAAATGGGGGAAGCTCAAGAAACAAGAGACTGGGATTTTGGATGCAGACCTTTAAGGAGAATAACAATAATCATGCAGAGTACGGGAAGTCTCTGGGACAGGAATCTATCCCACCAGCATGTGCTGTTTATTGTGGTGACAAGGTTTAGGTCCCTAGAGTGTGTAGCTCGGAAGGATTGGGATTTCTTTAGGTGGAGCATGTCCAACAGCTCTGGGTTTGACATAGCTTTATATGTTAGGCAGAGACAACCTCGGAATAGGTGATATGCTACAGAGTAAAGCTGGAGTTTTTTGAGAAGGTCAGTGTAGGGCATCTGTTTGGGGCCAGTAATCCTCTTTGTGAAGTACTTCTGTGGCCTTTCCAGCTGCTGGACATGTCTTGTGAGGTACATTCCAAAAGGGGTGTTGTACTCCATAATGGATCTGATGAGTGTTGAGTAGAGGGGAACAATGACCTCTTTTTTTCCTGGATGAGAACCCTTTTGTGATGAGGTGTGCCACATAGAAGGACTTCCTGACTACTGTGGCAATGTGATTCTCAAAGGACAGACTACTGTCCACCTGGGTCCCAAGGTCTGTTATCACACATTTGGTGTTAAGTAGACTGCTGCCTATGTGGTAGTTCATGGGTGCAGAGTTTTGGAGGTGTGATGGGGAAGAAAGAGGTAATTGGGAACATATTTTTTGGGAGTGTAATGAGTTGGCAGACTTTAAAGATTCCCTGCAGACAACTCTGTGAGAGATACTGGGTGAGCAAATTGGTGTAACTATGGAAATGATTTTTCTGAGCTATGATACAGAATCGGAATTGCCTAGACATAGTAATGCCTTGCTGAGCCTATTTATGGTGGTTGCCAAAACAGAAATTGCTAGAAAATGGAAATCAAAGTCTAAACCAACTGTACTAGAATTAGTGAATATATTAACAGAGATAAAAAAAGCTGGAATTGTGATCTTTAGAAACATGCAGGAGCAAATGACATAGGAAAAAATGGGAATTGTGGGAACAGTGCATACAGGGGAGGAATGATGTTTAAAAGAAGGCAGGATTTGAATGCGGTATGTGATGTTTGACAGACGATGATTGCATAGATTATAAGTGATGTATAATGTTTGCAACTAAAATTAGGTCAATATAATTTGTGCTGCAAAATGCTTGAAACTAAGATTATGTCAGTATTTCTTGTTTATCAATTATATAAATGTATCATTGCCTCTGTCATACGTGATAATTTAATAAAGATGTTTCTTTTTTAAAATAAGAGGAGAGACGAGAGTGGTTGGAGCAGAGTAGTGCTATATCATCAGAATAAAGCTGGAGATATAGGAGAAGATTGGTGAAGTCAAAAAGAAGTTTTTTAGTGTAGATAGAAAACAAGAGAGGTACCAGAATAGATTCTTGAGGGCCACTTTTCTCCAGTGGGACTGATGTAAAGTTTGATGAATTGAAATTCACTGAGAGGTAGTTTTTGAATGAGTACAGTGTGTCATCACTAATGCTTATTTCAGTAAGGTGGTCTAAGAGATTTGAGTGATCAACAAGGTCAAAGGCTGTGGTGACATCAATAAAAATGGGTCCACTATTTAGATATTTGTTATTCCAATAAGAATGTTGTTGCTGAGTGTCCAGATAGCTGTGGATGTACTGCGACTAGAAAAAAAGCCATTAAGCTTTTGAAAGAGAAGTTGGTATTCATTGATGTATTGAGTGAGTTGCAAATAAACTAATTTTTCCAGAATCTTTTCTATGTTAGGGAGAATAGAAATGGGCTGAAAGTTTGATGGATTGGAAGGATTGTGTTTCTTACGGAGAAGTTGTACAATGACATTTTTCCAGATATTAGGCATAATATTAAGTGTAATTATTAAGTTGTAGAAATGTTTCAATGGGGTTATGTCTGATCCTAAATCCCAAAAAAACTAAAATGCTGTTATTTTCACCAACACGTAGGTCTACCGCTTTCACCTTTACCATAAAATCAAATGATGGCACAATAATCTCCCCTGACCCATCTACAAAACTATTAGGTGTCATCATAGACAATAATCTCAAATTTGACCTACACGTTAACCAAACTATCAAAACCATCAATAAAAAACTAGGGTCACTTTACAGAATAAAAGCCTTCCTAACCCCTCCAGCTAAAATTGCCATAGCTCGCTCTCACCTTCTTTCAACCCTTCTGTATGCATCCCCTCTACTCTTGAATTTGAACAAGACTGTCCTTAACAAACTCCCAATTTGCTACAACCACATTGCCAGGTTTGCCACTGGGCTGCCTTGTAGGACACATCATTGCATCAATCTGAATCAGCTTGGTTGGCTTGAACTACCTAGCCTAATCCAGTATAACCAACTGATTATGGCCTATAAATCCTCTATAATCCAGACAATACTCCTGCAGTTAAAAATATTATCACCCCTATAACAGTCCTAGACCGCTTCGATCCTCTAACAAACTACTAATTCAGACTAGCAAAATTAATAACACAGCCGGTGATTCTCTCTTTGCAAACTCTGTAAGTAGATCCTGGACCTCACTTCCAGCTGATATTACCTTACTTTACACCTTAGGTCAATTTAAAACTAGACTCAAACAACATTTGTCACTTAACTGGCTATGTCAATGTATCAAGCCTGGCTAACTTGAATGTGTAAAAATCTGTTAACCAGTTTACTGTGTAATTTAATTTAATCCTGACTTGTGCTCAGGACTAACTTTAACCTGTGGAACTTGTTTAACTTGCTTACTTATGTAATCTCTGTAAATAATCTGTTTGTAATATGTAATGCTGGTATTATGTAATGCTGTATCTGTTAACCCTTGGAGCTTTTCTCCCCGGGCCTCCGCTGAAAATGGACATGCATCCAGTTGGACTATCCCAGTCAACAAATGTAAAATAAATAAATAAAAATAAAAATAAATTATGATGCCGGCTGTACAGTAATAACCATGGGTGAAGGTTTTCTGTAACGGGGTTATCAAGTTTAATCTAATTAAGCCAGAGAGTGGATATCCTTGGAAGATGAATGAAGGGATATACATGAAGAGGTGGTGGAAATGGCAAATGCAGTTTATAGTTGGCAAGAGAAAAGGTTGGGAAGGTGGCTGAAATGGGAAAGGAAATCAATGGTAAAAAGTTGAGAGGACATGCAATTCATGGAGGTAAGGCTCTTCCATTCTGTAAGATTTTTTTTTATTTCCACAATATTTTGAGTAATTTTATTAGTGAGGTTTGGTATGATTTCATCAGGTGACTTTTATGATGGCATATAGCTTGCTTGACAAAGTTGCACAGCTGGCTGTAGCTTATTCTATTTATAGTAGTAGGAAGTGTTTTTCAAGAATGTTATGTCTTGTTGAAGATCTTTAAACTCATAGTTCAACCATTTGTTAGGTTTAGGCTTGTATAGTCTTTGGATTACTGGAAATCAGATATGTTGCAGGTCCATCAGTAAAGAGGTGAGTAGTTCTGTTGAATTATTAGGGTCAGATATATTCAGAATTGGATACCAGTCCGTTAAGTAGAGGGTGGCTTTAACTTTATTAATGTTATTCTGCGATTTTATTACAGAAAGACATGAACTTTGGGGGTATGTTTACATATGGATGATGTATATGAAAACTAATAGGGCAGTGGTCACTGAAAGATGGTGGATGGATGGTGATGTGTGAGATAAGCGAATGAATGGTAGTTAATATGAGATCTAGGAGGATAATAGTTAAAGTAAATGAATTATAAAAGAATTCATCCTGAAGGAGTTACGTTCAGGATTGGGATATAGACACTGGTTTATGCAACAGAAGCTGAAACCTTGCTGGTGGCATTCTGTCCAAGAAAATAGCTTGTTTGTTGCCTATTTCTTTCCAGACTTAAATCAAGTAGTCTGATCTGTTATGGGAAAGATAGGCTTATAGACTGTCAAGTGAGCTATAACGTAAGTTTCAGTTATTGCTGGATATCAACACATACACACACACATACACACACACACACACACACACACACACACACACACACACACACACACACACACACACACACACACACATATTTGTACAAGAGAGGAATGCACCTGTGGATGAGCATTGCTCATTAGCTGTAGATATATTTTGTAATCCTCAGATATTTTAAACAAATTAGCATTTTCAGTAACCCTTTTCTTTCTAGTATGCATGTGATACAGCATTAATAGATGTCTACCACATGCAGCAGTGGTGTTCAGCAGTAGGTTGGATTTTTTTTTAAACAGTATAATTTTATGTTTATCTCTTAGTTAAGGTATCTTGGATAGACATGGTTCAAATGGTACTGTTTATCCAAACGGATCTGGAGAGTCAACCAGGGGGTTTGGTTTGAGCATCTGACAGTCAGCTTGCCTATCTTTTAAGGGAGTATGTTGAAGGCAATTTCAGGGAATGCAAAGAAACTGAAGCCAGTTTGCTGAAACCTCCTTCCATGAAAGTGTCGATAGCCTTTTTTTCCACTGTTGTGCGATCTCAGAGTTGGTATATATAATTCAGGTGTGGGGGGTCCCCCCATATGGGGAGTGTAGGGAGCTCTGCAAAAAAAATTGATTCAAAATTCACTGAAGGCGGTTTCAGCAAACTGTTTTCGGTTTATTTTCATTTGTGGAAACCGCCTTCAGTGGGTTGACATGAATCCGTCTTTGAGTGAGGGGGATGGAGAGCTTGCAGTTGTACTGCTGCTTTATAGACTTATGGAAACTAAGGAGGGATAAATTATGGCTTCAGGTTATAAACAGAAGTACAAGCAGAGACTTTGTGCTGCATGAAAACGAGTTGCACTCTGCACAGGATCATAGAAGGCAGCTGAGTGGCAAGTCTATTACCACCTTGCCAGTACCCACAGTTAAGTCTTGCCACCTGTTTCAAGAATGGCCAGGACAATAATACTAGGGGTGAATTTTTAAATACTCATTTATTTGTCCAGCTCCTTTGTAAAAGCAGACAGTGTGTCTGTGTCATACTACGTTATTTGGAGATTGTTTGTTCCAGAGAAGAGGTGGGTGCTGTGTGACAAATCTATCCTTCCTCCTTGTCTTATTTAATTGTTGGATTTGATTTAAATCTGTGGACCTAGTATTAGTAGGCCTGTTGGATTTTTTTGAAGTGCAAGAGTTCTTGGACTACTGGATCCCTTATAGCTCTATAAGCAAGGCACAGATCACCCGTAAGGAGCCTGCATGATACTGAATATAGAGATAAAACTTTGTCATTGTTATCTCAGATGTTTTAACACCAAGATCTTATTAGTTAAAAACCTCTGGGATTTTTCCAGTTGCTTGAATTGCTTATTAAATCATGTCCCACTTTCAAGTTGCTTGATATTATTAGAAAGATTCATCCCAGATGTTATACTTTATGTTGAGTCTAATCACTGTGGAATACAAGGAGGTGAGGATGTATTTTGATGTAGAGGAAATATCTTTTGATTTGAGCCATGCAAGGTACAAAGATTTCCTAATGTTTGTTGCATTTTGTTGGTCAAACATGAGGAACTTTTCACCCAAGTGTCCAAGTCTGTCACTAAGTTTTTCATTTTGAAGTGGTGTATTATCTATACTATAAGCTGCAGCTAGGAGCTGCTTATGAAATGCCACAGTGTTGCACTTTTTAGCATCAATATTTTACCCATTTTTTTGTATAAGTGTAAGCTCTTGTTGCAGTGCCTGTGCATTGAGGGGGGACTTGATGATGACACCTAGCTTATAATCATCAACAAACTTTGTTAATCAGAGATCTTTGCCTGATTTATGGAGATCTGCATAGCAGATACTGAATAATAGTTGTCCCAGTACAGATCCCTGAGGAACTCCACTGGTTAGCTTTATGCTTTTGGAGAACACATCCTGCACTCTTACTGTGTAACTGCTGTCCCAGTTATCCACTTAACCACATAAGGGTCAGTTTGGAGCTCATTCAACTTATTATATATCATATGTACTATGATATTGAATGCCTGGATAAGGTCAAGGTATGCTGTGTGAACATCTAGCCTGCAGTCTATGGCCTGAGTATCCTCTCAAAGAAGTTCACTAGATTCATCAGGCAAGATCTACCCTTGACAAAGCCAGACTGCTGGATGTCAAGTCTGATAAGATTTTTGATATCATGGTTAATTAGATCAGTTATGATATGTTCCATGGCTTTGCATATAAGACTCATTAAAATGATAGGTCTGTAATTCCTGGGGTCAGGAGTGGGGCCACCCTTGAGGAGTGGCGTCACAACAGCTGTGTGTTACACCTGTTGGACAAAGCCAGTTGCTAGGCTCAGGTTAAAGAGGTCGAGGAATGGGTCTATCAATGCTTGTTTTAGTGATATTAGTTTGGCAACCCTGTATGTTGTCAGGCCCCATGCATAAGATGTTCTTCGATTTAGAGAGTACTTTCATTACATGTTCTTTCATAATAGTAGGTAGCTTGATTTCATCTAAGACAAGTGGGCTGGAATACACGTCTCTAGCTTAAAGCCGACACTAAATTTATTTGCTAGTATGTTAGCAATATCCACTGGGCTGGAGTAGGTAGTTCCGCTGTCAGTAATTTCTGAGCAACGTTGAATGTTATTTCTTATTTTCCCTGACGCAGCTAAAGAAGGATTTGTAGTTGTCATTATCTTCTTTAGTAA
Source organism: Protopterus annectens (assembly GCF_019279795.1). Taxonomy (NCBI): domain Eukaryota; kingdom Metazoa; phylum Chordata; order Ceratodontiformes; family Protopteridae; genus Protopterus; species Protopterus annectens. The sequence continues at coordinate 600,789,218 of NC_056748.1, forward strand.
TTCTGAGTTCAGGCGATACCTTCATTTTTCTGATCTCCTTTTAGTTTCTTATTTAACTGTTTGATGATGATCTTAATCTGAGGGTATTTTGTTCTGCTGTATAGGTTAGAGAGTTTCTTCCTAATATTGCATAGTTTATTAATGGTTGTAGACCTACCACATTTGATTTTCTCCCAGAACAACGTGAATTACCTTCTGCTGACAATGAGGAGAGCAGCTACCTAGTGTGAAGGAATTGAAGTATCTTGTGGTCTTGTTCACAATGAAGGTATGGGGAATGGGGGTTGACCAGCAGGTGGGTGCAGATGAAGTAATATTACAAAATTTGTACTGGACTGTGAAATAAATCATAGGGTGAAGCTCTCATTTTACCAACTAGTTTTGTGTTCCTTCCCCATCCTCACTTGTGGACTTAAACTTTGGGTAATGAACAAGAATATCAGATGATTCATACATGTGAATAAAATGGGGTTACTTCACTGGGTGGCTAGGCTCAAACTCTGTGACAGAACAGGCACTTTGAAGAGCACAGCAGTCTAGGAGGGTCTTACAGTACAGCTACTACTATTCCATTTTGTTGAGAAGAGTCACTTGATGTGGCTTCAACACAAATTAAGATAATCTCCTTGCTACTACCCTTCGGAGGTGTACCAAGCACAACTCATTTGGAGGAGGCTGTGAGACAAACCCAGAATTCATTGGAGGATTCTGTCTCCCAGCTTGTCTAAGAATATTTAGAGCTCTCACAGAATTAGCTGGAGACTGTAGGTGGGGATAAGGAAGTCTTGGTGTATTACCTCTGCGACCCGGGTCTATATTACATATCTGAACGCTTAAAAGTTCGAAATGTTAAAGAACGACCTTTAGCGCTCAAACATTTAAATGTTGAAATATGAATAAAAATTAAAAAATAAATAAATAAATAAATAAAACAAAAGAAAAAAAAAACTAAAGGGTGTAAGCAGGGGGTCAAGCCCCCTGCACCCCCCACACCCCTGCTACTTAAATATACCAACTCCAAGATCGCGCTTCAGTGTTGGGAATGAGAAATTTCCCGTTTCCACACTGTAGCGCACTGAAGTGTGATTTCTGAGTTGGTATATTTAAGTAGTGGGGGTGGGGGGGTGCAGGGGGGGGCTACCCACCTGCTTAAACACTTTCCTTTTTCTTTTTTTTTTTCCTTTTCTTTTTTTTTTTTTGTTATTGTTTTCTTACATATTCGAACATTTGAATGTTCGATCGCTAAATTTCGATCTTTAGCGATTTGAACATTTAAATGTTAGGATATGTAATATAGACCCTGCGACCCTTACCCAGACTAACAGTTTGGAAAATGGAAGGATGAAAAATATTGCTCCCTGTATATGAGTACCAAGTTTAGTCCATTGTTTTGTATCTCCAGCTTGAGTTTTCAACTTCCACAGCTTTATAAAGTTTGGCAGAATAATTATTTGAGACAGCATATTTTCTGCTCTCAGTAATTTGTGTTGTTTGAAATGTCTTTACAGTGGTAAAGTCAAGATGTTTAATATGTTATTTGGAAAAAAAAATTGCTATGCATATTTTATGGATTACATTATGAAATTTAGAGAAGTGGACTTAAAATTTTCAGAGTGTATCTTTCCTCTTTTTTGTTAGGTAAAAGTTAATATTGCAAGCTAATTCTTTCTTTTAAATTGTGAATGAGTAACATGCTCTTCTATCCTCTGTTGTGCAGTTTGCTGAACTTTATGATTCACAGAGTCCTATAACAGACTGAGTCATAATTTAACAAAGATTATTTCATGTTTATCATGATTTCATTTTGCAAACTATTTAATTGATATTCTGATCCACTTTCACAGTCTTTTGCTTTCCTACACAGCAATTATCCATGTACTTAGTTGGAGTCTTGGATGGAGCTTGTTTTTTTTTTTCTTTTTAATCCTCAGAGAGGTTGATATCCTAAAGCTCTCTGTATTTCAGTTAAATGTATAAGTACACATCAGCTAGTCTAATTAAGATGTCTGTAGCCGTCTAAAATTATAACACATTCCAGGTTAAGTTTCTGCAGGGCAACTTTAGTTAAGACTAGAAAGTCTGTGTCACATCAGTAGGTGTCCAATACCAGTAATTGTCTTGCGATGGACATTAAATACGTATGTCACCCACATCGGTTCCTGCTAAAATAATAATAATAATAGTAATAATAATAATAATACAAATTTATCAAACTTCTGATTACAACATTTGTCTTTATTTAACCCACTTTAGTTTTTTTAATAGCTCATCTCTGACATACAACTTTTCATGTGCATTTAATGCCCTTTATGCTTCTGTAGTGAAATAGGTGGTTGCTTTTAGATGTGTCAAGCAAACGTAGGCTACCAAAGTCAATTAAGCTATATTTAATTGTCTACTTACAAAGTTATTATATTGATAAGGAAGATTTTCTAATGTAGAGGCCTTCTCTATTCTGGATACTTTTTGGCTGACAATTTCTTTAATGCATTCAACTACAATGAGAAAACAAATCCATCATCTGTGATATACTATAAAGTTGCCATCTCACATATATATAGACAAATGGCTTCCCTTCTACAGTACTTTCTAGGTGATTCTTAAATACTGAAAACTATTAAAATTCAATCTGGGTAAAAGATAAACCGTCAGTCAGTTCTGAAATGGTCCCTCACACCCTATATCTCACTTACCTCTGGGCACTAGGGAACAAAAATGTATCTTTGATTTACACCATTCATAAATACATTTTACGTCTTTACCAGAATCATAGGTTGAACACTCCTTGCTGTGTATGCTTTCCAAGAAATTCTGTGACTTAAAATTTGTTCACCATGCTACAATACTGTAACACTGGAATGAAAAGCTTATTGTCAAATAGCTCAAGTAAATGTTCACTATGTATCTGTATTTTTGTCTTACTTTCCATTGTGGCACTCAATTTGATTTGCCGTACATTGTATTTATAACCCATTTGGGTGCTTAACTGAGCATGTGCTGCTGTTAATATTTTCTCACTTGACATGCCTTCTGGAAAATTACATGATGATTTCTTCTAGAAGTGGACATGATTCAAGTAAAAGTAATGTTTTCCTTTACTTGATCAGTAATAAATATTACTTTAAACATTTTGAAAGGATGGTGTTTGTTATTTAGTAATCTAAACTACTAACCATTAGTTTATCTTTAGAAATTCCAGTTGTATGAAAAGTGCATGCCTTAACATGCTTAAGTAAAAGCTTGAATTTCATGTTCTATGATGTAACATAACCACAACTGCCATTTTTTAGATTATAAGACCTTTGAAACAAAGCTTTCATCATTCCCTTGCAGCTCCAGGGGTCAGTACTGTTTTTTTCAATAGAGCTTTGGGTAAACTGATGGCTGAATTGCTTATAACCTCTGATCATAGCAGATTAGCATCTCATCCACATTTTCAAGACTACCTTAGGAAAGCAACCTGAGACTCAGTAATATTCGTTATATTCCAAATGTCAGTACTGTGACCAGCCATTTTGCTTTTAGAGGTGCCTTTAAAGGGAGTCAGCCATTGTCTTTATGTTCCAAATGCGAGTACAGGGAGTAGCCTTTTGGGTTTTATAGAGGTCTTTAATGGTAAAGACACTTTCTGAACTCACCATCTATCCCTGTTTCCAAATTGGACGAATGTATTCATTCTGATTTTAAAAATAATTTTACTGACAGTTTTCACTTTCCCATACAATTACTTTAGCAATAATGGAGAACAATGGACCATGGGCGGCCATGGTGGTGCAGCGGTTAGCGTTGCCACCTTACAGCAAGAGGCTCTCTGGTTCGATCCTTGGCTGGGGTGCCTTCTGTGCAGAGTCTGCATGTCCTCCAGGTGCTCCGGTTTCCTCCCACATCCCAAAGACATGCTGTAGGTGAATTGGATACTCTAAATTGGCCCTAGGCATAAGTGCCTGCTTCTGTGGAAGGTTGGGTGCTGGGCTGGCAACTTGACACTGTAAAACTCCACTGCCAATCATGAGTGGAAAGGTGACCCGCTGTGGCGACCCCTAACCGGGAAAAGCTGAAAGAAGAAGAAGAACAACAATGTACCATGCATAAATTGTTTTCAAGAATGAGGATTTCAGTATTGCATACGCCACTACCAACACCAATTTAACACTTGTGAAGCTTTTTTTCATTAAATCCTCTTAAAAAGTTAATAGAACATCAACAAGCGTTTTATGACCATAAAGAAATATACTGTTAGCCTCAGTTATTTACCATAGAACCAAAAATTTCAGGAGGGAGAAGGCAAAAATAGGAGGCAAAATCATGTACGTTAAACGTTAATAGAACAACAAGTTTTTCATCAACACACATTTTCTGAACTATGAAGTTCTAATGGCTGACATTGACTAACTGTAATTTTTGGTGGTTTACCAGAAAAATCAAACATTTTATGAGGGACAGGTAAATTATAAGGCAAAATCAACAACATACTGAAAAAAATCACACAACCTTAGAAATGTTTTATGTGAGGTTTTCAAGTGAAGGATTGCTTAGCATCAGCTACTGACTTTTTTTATTTGCTGAGGTTTTGTCTGATATGACTATAAAATACTTTTAGTGATGAGGTTTAGTGTGTTACAGCAACAGAGAGAAGCTGTCAAACTACACTAATGCCTTAAGATTCTAAGCAGTACAGAGACACACAAATATGGTCTGGTATTCTCCATTATTGCCATTGTTTTACCACTTTTGTCAGCTCTAGGGATTTTATGGCTAGAAGATTGATTTGCAGGTACCAATACTTGCATATTTATTTAAAATGTTGGTTGTCTATTGAAAGTAAGAGGATAGTACTTGCAATCTTGACAAATTTGAAAATGTAACTGTAATGGAGGGAATGTATACTAATTCTGAGACTGCACTATCTCTGAGTATTTTGCTACACTGAGATGCAGTGATTTCAGAGTCGGTGCATGTTTGCTTCCTGCATGTAATTGTAACCTGTAGGCAAAGCTGGTTAGTCTGTGCATATTAAAAAAGTACCGTTTTCCCTCAGATTTCCATTGCATCTTGAATGAAAGTAGACACTTATTATTTATTAATAGTTATCACTGTATTTCATTTTTAAGAAATTTGTTCTGAAAACGCAAGAAAATAAAGATATATTGCTGATTTGCTTTCTTTGCAGTCTTTGTTATGTTATTTTGCCTTGTCTTACTCTTACTTACAGTGTTACAGTGTTTCTGGCAAGTGTTAAAATGTTTTAATGTATTCTAATGCTGTTTTGTTGGTGTTTTAAAGTATATTGCTAACCGACAATGTATGTTTTAATAGTTCTTCACTCTTTTCTCAATATGTCTTAATATGCATTAATCTGTAGTTTGGAATGCCTGTCAATTTTACTATGTTAGCTCATGTTGTACTCTACTACCCAGGCTGAACCTGCAAATGGTTATTGTGACCAGTTCTCTACCCTAGTAAACAAATTTAAATAAATAGTAAGTAAATGTTAGTAATTAAGTTACTAATTGAATAAGTTGTAGGCATTTGCATTTTGCAGTATGACTTAGTTCATTCACTAATCCCATTCGTGGTAACTACAAATTTCACAAATGAGTCAGTGAATGAATGATTTTATATACAAGTTCTCTCATTCACTGAGCTTGTTCATGCAATTTAAAATAAATATATTTTCAAGTTGAATAGTTGTATCAGACACATTGTATCAGTCCTTATTAGTTCTGATCATGAAGCAGATTGCCAACAGCTGAAAGTGCAACTCTTATCTGAGGGAGCCCAGTGAAGCAGCAGTTGGATGCAGGCACTGAGCAATGTGAAGAGGAATCTGGATAGAGAAGATAAACACACAGTTGTTGTGAAGTGTGGGGAGGGAGAGATTATGTTTCTCTTCAGGACACCAGAATCCTGAAAACAGGAATTAAAGAAAAAAGTTATATTAAACAGAAATACATTGTACAATGCAGATGTACAAGCTTCCACTGCTCTCCTTCTGTTGCTGTCTTAATTGTACTTGATATCTTCTTATACCCATATCTCTCAGCTGTCAATGATTTTGTAAAATGTCCCTGATTTTACTCATATTTTCCCATGCCCCTGTTAAAACCTTTAATTTTCTGTTAAATTACAGTAGGGCTGTACATTACAGTTTCATATTTATTGTTGAGAAAATTATGCAAAACCTGTTCTAGTAACTTATTCAGTGAATTAGTGCAATATTTAAAAATTGTCCCTGATTTTGGGCCTTAGTCTTCCCCATTATTGTTGACTTCTCCAGAATTCTTAAGCAGAGAAGTCGAGTTGCATGCCAACACCTCTAGTACGTCATAAATTCCTCATGAAAAAGAAAAGTAAGTTCTTCATGAATGTATTTGATTCAGCTAGATAGGGGAGTAGCTTTATGGATAGTCAGTACAGTAGCAGATATTAAAGAATGGGCAACCTGAATATCGCCACTCTGATTGGAGGACTCTACAGCAGGGTGTTAATGTACAGGTAATGCTTGCTGAAAAACATGTCCTACTCTTCACAGCCGCATATTAAGCTGCAGTGGAGCTTGGACTATAATGAGGCTACTCGTCGCCATTATTGTACACTCACTAAGCAGTGCTTTTCCTGTTTCGCATCTGTAGAATTAAAAAAAAAAAAGAAAGAAAAAGAAATTAAAAGAAAAAAAATTAGAAAACTGTGTGTGGTGTTTGCCTGTGTGTCAGTGCATATGTGCATGAAAGTGAAAGTGAGCTTGATTGAGTCATTATTTTACACTCACTGAACAGTGCTTTTGCTGTTTAGTGAGTATAAAATTAAAAGAAACATTAAAAAAAGAAAAAAAAAATGTGTGCATGTGCTTTGATGTTTCTATCTGCATGTGTGTGTATGTATGCATGTTGCTTGCATGAAAGTGGAAGTGTGTTTGTATATGAGAGAGAGAGAGAGAGAGTAAGATTTATTGAGCAATGGCAGCAACAGCAGCAGCAAAGAGGTATGCATACCTCTCAAACTCTTAGCTCAAGAAATCTGGATAAAGGCTCAAAAATTGGAACAGATTTTAAATATTGTGCTATAAAATTAAAAAAGTTGCTGTAATAACAGGATTTGTGTTGGCATGCATTTTCTGAAGGAAATAAATTCTGAAACTCAAGTGTATGTCATTATTGTTTGATTTCAGTCCCCAATGATTGCCAGCAAACTACAAATTTTACAAGTAAGGGACCAAAAAATGAGGTAAATATCTGGACATTTTTTGATAGTCTTATATTTTGGATGAAAACTATTTTTCCAACACTATTTACACGTACTACAACAATTATGAAACATTAGACAGAGAAACTATTTTACATCAAAAAAAATATATAAAAAATAATAATATAGCAATCAAAACATAAGTAAAACAACGATTTTACAGTCAGCCAATTGTCTAAGAGCAATAATGCCCTCCAGGATGTGTGCTACTTTGTAAATAATGTCCTTCCAGGGATGTAGGGACCTTCTTCCAGCAGAATCGGGCCTCAAAAGATCCCTGTGAGTGTGTTATTGACACAGTAACACCCCCCCCCCCTTACTTGACTGCACAAAACATAATGCATTGTTTGTTCACTTTAGGCACTTCAATCAATTTACACACTGAGCAGAGTGGATGAGAGGTGTTGAATACAACTGTTAGCTGACATATATAAGTATCCTGTTTTTTTATTATTTATACAGATTATTGTTTCTAGCAATTTATATATAGCACTTTTATTGCCTGCTGCTTAGTTTTTGAGTGTATTTTATTGCTATTAACTAATCTGCATGGGTAACTGATTTGTTTGCAGTTAAAAGCATTCTGTATCTTTACAAATCTTTATCTGTTTAAAAACTTTCATTTTGTGGCTTTCTCTAGTGTTTACTGTTTGTAGGCTATTGTTTTTAGCTGAAACCTTTCTTTACCTTGGCTAGATTGTGTTAATTGTCTGCTGGCTAGTGGGGGCTGGTTCTTTTGTGTTTTTGTAAAAAAAAAAAAGTTGTTGTTCTGGTATTTAAGCCCTAACTTTGATAGGGTTTCTGTCTATACACACTGAGCAGAGTGGATGAGAGGTGTTGACTACAACTGTTAGCTGAGATAGATAAGTATCCTGTTTTTTTTATTATTTATACAGATTATTGTTTCTAGCAATTTATATATAGCACTTTTATTGCCTGCTGCTTAGTTTTTGAGTGAATTTTATTGCTATTAACTAATCTGCATGGGTAACTGATTTGTTTGCAGTTAAAAGCATTCTGTATCTTTACAAATCTTTATCTGTTTAAAAACTTTCATTTTGTGGCTTTCTCTAGTGCTTACTGTCTGTAGGCTATTGTTTTTAGCTGAAGCCTTTCTTTACCTGGCTATGGCTTTACAGTGGCCCACCCCTACTGTAAATCTGATCTGGGACACCCCTCCCAGTCTAGTGTCATTAGCTCATTCTACCTAATACAGAGAGAATATTTGATAAGGCCTTCTGTTTCTCCTTTTTCCCTTTCAAAAAAAATATTTTTTTTTGCCAGAATCTCCTTGTGTTCTGACTGTGCTTCTCAAACATGTTGGAAATATAGAATATATTTCAGAGCATTTATTATAACTGTAATTGCCTTAATATTGCTTCAACTCAAGTGTTCTAGATTGCACTGCATTTGAAGTGTTTGTATGTTTTAGCTGCTTTTCTGTATATATAGACTTCTCTGTATATGTAGACTATACTTATTCAGCTGTGTTACTGCCTCTTAAATCGTTTTTCAGTTGTGCACTTGCCTTGCTTCATTTTAAAAAGTTTTAAATTGCTAATTTTGTAGAGTTTTAGTTGCATTTACTGTCTAGGACTACACACTCAAGTGTGTTAGCCTTTTCTGTGTTTATTTACTGTATTGTTGCATTTTTAGTCTGTTTCAACAAAAAAAAAATACTATCTTGTTTGCTCGTTTCCCACCTTTTCTAGCCAGCCCATATCCCAGGCTTTGCTTGTCTCAGGACTTATTTTCTGTGCTCAGAGCTATCTAGACCTTGCATTGGTAGAGGGAAGTCCTACTGCCTACCAGTGGGACTGGTGATCATTGTACTACCTATCTAACACTAGAGGAGTGGTTTTCAGCTCTGAAATTGTAATTTTATTAGCCTTTTGGGCTGATTTCTATCCCTTTCAACTTTCTGGCTTAAAAATGCATGTGTTTGCAAATTTTTCACATCATGCAGCACTGCGAGGCTAGAGTTAAACTATTCCAGATGCCAGAAAGTCTGTTCTTCAAATGTTCCCTTAAAACTAGCTGGTTTCTCAGTAGTAGCACTAAAATCTGAACCCCTGTGACTAACACTTGCTCTAGAACTTGCTGGAAAGCACTAGGAAGCCTGAAACAGATACAAGCACTCAGCTGTCCTTGTCAATAAGGAGAAATTAATCATAGGCACTAAACAGCCTATAATTGCAAAGTTCCTTGCAAAGGTAAGGGAAAACAGCTCTTAAACTTTACAAAAAAGCACCTAAACAGGCATGTCCAAGGGTCAGCTTCCGGTGATTTCTCCTGTCTGCCTGGTGAATCTGGGCATACTAGGGCAATGCGGCAACTGCCTCATATACACAGACAATCCTCTCCTCCTACCACCCAACACTACAACCTGCAAGAGATGCACTTACATAGCCAAACTGGAAGCAAAGCTCTCTCCGGCCAAGATTGTGCTAGACAGTCAAGAGGAGAAGGTTAACACCTGCATCACACCTCAAGCAACTCAAAGCCCTTCAAAACCCACACCATCAACACCCACACATAGCAACACTAAACCCACATATGCGGAGGCCCTTAACATTAACCTGCCCAAGCAACAAGGACCTCCGAAGCCGAAATGCAAACAAACACCAGTCACAACCAAAGTGGCACACAGCTTACAACACCAGTGTGCCACCCAACAACAGCCCCTAAGGCAAGACAATGTACCCAACACTTTAGTCATAGGTGACTCTATAGTCAGGCACACTGATGTCCCACTCACCAGACTGAACAAGGAGAAAATTACAGTCAGCTGCCTGTTGGGTGCCAGGATCCGCCACATAATGCATGCACTCAAGTCACTTCACAACAAGCACAAATACGACTCTGTCATTGTCCATGCTGGAGTGAATGACTTGAGACGTACCTCCCTGGACTACATGAAAAGAGATATGGAAGAGCTCTTGGATCATGTGACCCAGGCAGGTATGACCCTAGCCCTGAGTAGCATCCTGCCTTCGCCCAGAATGATACCACAGTATAAGGACAAAATGATTGACTTCAACAATTGGCTAAGCTTCTGGTGTCATTCAAAGGGGATCCAGTATTTGTCTGCTTGGGAAGACATGATCGACAAACCACGATGATTTGCCAGAGATGGTCTGCACCTGTCACCCCTGGGATTCAGGTTACTGGCGAAAGCTCTTGCCACCCCTATAGTGCCTTTTTTAGGCAGGGTTCAAAGGATAAAACCACCACCGTAACAGATAGAAGCAGGCAAAATCTGAAGGTAATGCTACTCAATGCTAGAAGTCTAGACCTCAAAATGCACTCTCTCGAGGCACTCCTAAAAATGGAGAACATCGATATCTGTGCAGTAACTGAGACCTGGTTCAAGGCTCCAGAGAGCACCCCTGCAATACCAGGCTACAATTCTTACCACACTTTTTGGCCACAAAACCAGGACCGAAACACTAAAGGTGGAGGAGTGTCCATATTCACCAAGGATATTCACACCTCCAGGCTAGTTGTCCAACACAATGCATCTGAAATTCTCCAGGTGCAACTAACACTAGGTGAGACTGCAATCCAAATTGTAGCTTGCTACAGATCCTCAACCATGCCCCAAGATTCTCACTATACCTTTCTAAACATACTGGAAAATATTAAGATACAACCAAACACCCTAATACTGGGTGATTTCAACTACCCTGCCATTAATTGGGAAAACTACTCCGGTACCAACTCCTTTTCCCAATTGTTCTTGGAATTCATAAATTCCAATGTCCTGGATCAACTAATCCATTGTCCCACCAGGGGTTCCAATATCCTAGACCTGGTCATTACCAACATGGGAGATAGATGCTCCACACTAGTGGTCACACCCCCTCATTGGTCAGGTCTGACCATAAGCAAATCACCCTTGACATCCACATCCCACCCCCACCCCCCAGTAAGGAAACCTCCTTAAAAAACTTCTCCAAAGCCAACTTCAAGCTACTGAAGTCAGAAGTGACACACTTCACAACACCCACGCAGACGGGATCTGGAAGTTTGACTGCAGAATCCTACACTAAGGCACTGTACGAGCACATCCACTCATGCATGAATCGTGCCATCCCAAATAGAACCAAGATGCTCTTCTCCAAAAAAAAGGAAGCCAATCTGGTGGTCCCCTGCTATAAACAAACTATACAACAGAAGGAAGAAACTGTTGCAAAAAAGAGGAAAATCCCAGGATGCAAAAAACTCCCTCACCGGCCTCAGTAAGAAGCTGAGATCCCTCATAAAATCCTCAAAAGTTAGTTACGAAAATAACATTGCCAAGATTCCAAAGACAACCACAAGGCATTCTATAGTTATGTCAAGAATCTAAATGGCAATGCTCAGATCTGCTCTGAGTTACAACAGAATGGCATTAAATATACTGATCGCAAGGATATTGCCAATATCCTGGCAGATCGATTTAGTGCCAACTTCACCCCCCTCTCACCCCCTAAAGGGCCCATCTCAATACAAAAAGATTGCCAAATTCCAATAATCACGGCCACACAGGTAGAAGCCGCACTCTCCAAAGCTAAGAATACAGCATCCATGGGACCAGATGACATCCCAGGCTGTGTACTACATGAACTACAAAATGAACTGGCACCTCACCTAAGTGTCATGTTTAATCATAGCCTCACCTCAGGCTTCATGCCCACTGAGTGGCGCACAGCTACAGTTATCCCTCTCCACAAGGGAGGATCCATCTTGGATCCCGGGAACTACCATCCCATCAGTCTGACCAGCCTGATTTGCAAGGGCATGGAACGCATTATCATGGATCTTATAAACAAAGACATTGGCAACCTCCAAACAATGGACCCCACCCAGTTTGGGTTTGTGATGGGCCGATCTTGTCTCCTGAATCTGATTGACTTTTTCGAATCAGTCTCCAGAGCTGTGGACGAGGGTAAGGCAGTCCAGACAGCCTATCTGGACCTTGCCAAGGCCTTTGACACCATTCCCCACTCTGGAATCATAGATAAACTTACTAAGCTGGGCATAAATCCCTACGTCACTCGATGGGTTGCTAACTGGCTTACTGACAGAACCCAGACAGTAAAAGTAGCCAACTCCAAATCCAGCTCCAGACAAGTGACAAGTAGAGTACCTCAGGGTTCAGTCCTGGGACCACTCTTGTTTGGCATTTACTTCTCTGAAGTACAGGCCAACACTAAGGGACTCTGGCTAACAAAATTTGCAGATGACTGCAAACTGGGAGCCATTATTGAATCCCCAAATGATGTGGATATTCTACAAAAGGGCCTTACAGAAACAGATGCCTGGTACCAGAGCCATGGGCTCAATCTTAATGCCAAGAAATGTATAGTTATCCCCTTTGGAAAAAAACATGTACCCATGAATTACCACATAGGTGGCAGAACACTAAACATCGAAAGTGTGATGAGAGACTTAAGGACACAGGTGGACAGTGGTCTCACTTTCGATAACCACATTGCCACAACAGTCAGGAAATCCTTCTATGTGGCACACCTCATCACTAAGGGCTTTTCATCCAGAAAAAAGGAGGTCATTGTCCCACTGTACTCATCTCTCATTAGACCCATTATAGGGTATAATGCCCCGTTTGGTATGTACCTCACAAGACAACTGCAACAGCTGGAAAGGCCACAGAAATACCTCACTAAAAGAATCACAGGCCTAAAGCAGATGCCATATACTGACCATCTAAAACAACTCCAGCTATACTCTGTGGCATATCGTCTACTCAGAGGCAATCTCTGCTTAACATACAAGGCCATGTCAAACCCTGAGCTGTTGGACATGCTCCACTTAAAGAAATCCCAATCCCTCAGAGCCACACGCTCCAGGGATCTAAACCTTGTCATTACAATGAACAAAACATGCTGGAGGGATAGGTTCCTGACCCAGAGACTCCCCATACTCTGGAATAGACTGTCCATACATATCAAGCAGAGCGCCTCATTGGCCCTCTTCAAAAGGAACCTTGATGATTGGATGGGAGATGGGAAATTCACCGCGGGGATCATGTCAGTCACCCTGCTAGACAGGGGCCTGGAGAGGTAAATATTGTGGGAAGAAATATCCAGGGAATTGTTATGGCTAGGCTTGCATAGGCCTTAGGGCCGATAGCCTAGTACCAACCTATGAACCTATTTCAAATTTTGCCTTGTGCTGAAAGCTGCAGTTTCTTTTAGAGGATTTTTTTTATTTTTAAATTAGTATTCTTTTTCTTTTCTCTTTTTTGAAAGGCTTTGAGTAGAAGGTAGGCTCCAGTGGAAAAATACAATGCAGGGTTGTGGAGAGCAACCCTGCCTTACCAGGCTATGCCTAATTCCACACTTTCCGACCCCAAAATGAAGTTGAAAAGTCTAAGGGTGGTGGAGTCTCTATCTTCATTAAAGACAGGTACACCTCCAGACTGGTTTACCAGCATGATGCACTGGAATTACTCCAGGTGCAACTTACAGTTGGCAAGACACCCATCCAAGTTATAGCCAGCTATAGACCCCCCTCCATTTCTCAGGACACCCACTCCTCCTACCTAGATTTACTTGACTCCGTCAAGGTACCCCCTATCACCCTGATACTTGGTGACTTCAACTACCTCACCATAGACTGGGTGAACTATTCCTGCACTAATGCACTTACCCAACAATTCTTTGACTTCATCATCTCTAACGCACTAGACCAGCTGGTCTCTTCCCCCACAAGGGGAGACAACATACTGGACTTGGTTCTCACCAACATGGGTGACCACTGCACCACTCCCATAGTATGTTCTTCCCTGGTGAGATCAGATTATCACTCTGTCTCATTTGACGTTTCTATCCCACTCAACCCCGCCCCCAGCCATAACCAGGCTAAAAAAACTTCTCAAAGGCTGACTACATCCTCCTAAGGGAGAGTATCAGCAGCTTCACACCACTGTCCCCTCATAGGATGCAGACAACTATGCTGAACAGTGTGCCACTGCAGTATACAAGCACCTGTACAACTGCATGGACTCAGCCATACCCAACAGAACTAAAACCTGCTCCTCAAGGAAACACAAACCTGTCTGGTGGACATACTCTGTCAACAGGCTTTACAATAAAAGGAAGAAACAGTTGTCCAAGGTTAAAAAGGAACAAATTCCAAATCGGAAAAATCTCCCTCCTCTGCCTCAACAAGCAAATTAGATCACTAGTAAAAAACTCCAAAGCCAATTATGAGTTGAAATTAGCCTCCAAAACAAAGGAAAACCACAAGTCCTTCTTCAGTTATGTTAGAAGCCTACATTGCAAAACCCATGTTTGTACCGAATTAGTACTTAATGGTACCACTTACACTGATCCTGCTGACTTAGCCAACCTACTAGCTGATAGATTCAGCACAAACGTCACCCCCTTATCACCCCCCCCCAAAGGCCCACTCAACATCCCTGATACTTGTCCCACACCTCACATCTCCATAGATCAAGTGTTAAAGGCCCTATCCAATGCAAAGAACACAGCTTCCATGGGGCCTGATAATATCCCAGGCTGTATTCTGCACCATCTCTAGCAAGAACTAGCTTCGCAACTGAGCACCCTATTCAACCACAGCCTAATTACAGGCTTCATTCCAGCAGAGTGGAGAACTGCCATTGTCATCCCCTTGCACAAAGGTGGTGCCACTACTGACCAGGGAAACTATTGCCCCATTAGCTTGACAAGTCTGAGCTGTAAAGCCATGGAGCTTATTATGGATCTCATAAACAAGGACATAGGCCTATCTCCAAACACTCGACCCCACCCAATTCGGATAGTTGACTTCTTTGAGACTGTCACCAAGGCCGAGGATGAGGGAAAGTCAGTACATACAGCTTACCTTGACCTAGCCAAGGCCTTTGACACAATCCCCCACTCAGGCTTCATTGAAAAGTTAACACAACTTGGTGTTAATCCCTATCTCATCAGATGGGTGGCCAACTGGCTCACAGATAGGACCCACAAGGTCAAAATAGGCACCACCATCTCCGACAGCAGACCTGTCACTAGTGGTGTTCCCCAGAGATTTGTCCTGGGACCCCTACTGTTTGGCATCTACTTCTCAGAAGTCCAGGCAAAGACCAAGGGCCTGTGGCTGACCAAGTTTGCGAATGATGTAAGTTGAGTGCTGTCACTTGAGTCCCCAAATGACATTAACATACTGCAACAGGGTCTCACAGCTACAAATAACTGGTGCGAAAGTCATGCCCTTAAGTTAAACGCAAAAAAATGTATTATCATACCATCAGGCAAAAACACGGCCACTACTGATTACCACATCAGTGGCAGCCCCCTAAACACACAACCCGTGGTGAGAGACATGGGTACTCAGGTTGACGACAATCTCACATTCGACCATCATGTGGCGGCAGTGGTCAGAAAAGCCTTTTACTTGGTTCATCTCATAAGTAAAGGGAATGCATCCAGAAAAAAAGGAGGTTATTACCTTTCTGTACTCTTCCCTCATTAGACCTATAATTGAGTATAACACCCCGATGTTATGTGATCCTATCTCGCCTACATTCTGAATGATGGGTTCGGAGCCGATCCCTCGGCTCCGACTCGGCACGCTTATGCCAAAGAGCGAAGTCTCTTATTGGCTGAGCTTACTATATCCCAGGATGCACCACTACCAGTCTCCCAGATCTCGTTTGCCGCTTCCCTGCGAAGACGTGGTCTCGAGCTGGCTGGGCTGAGTAGTTTTATTAACTAACTTTTCTGTCAGTTTTTTGCTGTTTTTGCTCTCAAAAGCTGTTTTAACGGCTATCGTTAACTTTGTGTACGATTTGGATTGTTAAATTGTTGTGTGTGATTGGGTTGAGTTTGTTTCGGCCCCCCTCCATCCAGGGCCTTCCCGGACTGTCAACCTTTAATACTTTACAGGGTCTCTAGTAATTCTTTAATTGGTTAGAGTTCCCTGTTCTTTTTTACAGGAAGTGTTTCATTAAACTATTTACTGTAAGCTTAGATTTATCAGCAGTAAGAATTTAGTGGTTTACTTTCCTGTCAAAGTGACTAGAATTGTGTTACATCATGTCTCAAACCCCTAGGCCTTCGGGCTTTAAAAAATGTTCGAAATGCGGGTTTAAAATGTCTATCACAGACGACCATTCGCTCTGTGTATATTGTCTCGGGGCAAAGCACTTGCAGGAGTCATGCAGTGTATGTCACGCTTTTTCCTCAAGGGTCCTCCAGGAGAGGAAAAATAAATTGATTCTTAAGGGGTTAGTTAAACCTTCCTTTGAAGAAGCCTTGGCATCCTCTCCTGCTCCGGCCAAAAAGAAAAGGGCTTCGGTTCCGACCAGTCCGTCGGATCCGATTGCCAAGAAACTTAGGCAGGCCTCTCCTTCGGCTCCAAAGACTTCAGAGCCGAGGTTGGAACGGTCTGCCTCGATGCCACCAGTATCGACTCCTCTGGCTTCGGAGCCGATGGCTGGGGCATCGAGAGGCGGGTCACCTTCGTCGGCTCCGCTGCTCTCGGAGCCGACAAGGGTCGCCCGCTCAGACACTTCCTCCTCGGCGCCGAAGTCTTCCTCGGCACCGATGGAATCTGCTGTGAGTATTCCCTCGGCGCCGATACTCATCGAGTCGCCTCGGGGCCGGTCCCCTAGCCCTTTGGGGCCGATGGAGAGGCCTTCTCGAACCCGTTCTGTTTCCTCTCGGTCTTCGAGGATGTCGGATTCTGATATAGACAGGGTGCTCCAAAGACTGTTCCAGTCCCCAGTCTTCCAAAAATTTGTTTCGGTTCCGACCCAGCTGGTTTCGGAGCCGATGACCTTGGCCCACCCCATTGCCATTCCTCCTCCGACTGCTTCGGCTCCGTCGGAGCAGGTGCTGTTGGAGCCGGTGGAGATCTCAGGGTGGGCTCCGACCCTTACTCCAACCGGGCCTCGGGTCCGAGTTTGTACGCGGACTTCTTCGGCTGGACCCGGGGTGATGTTTGGGACCTATGCTTTGGTTCCGAGCCTCCCCTCGGTGCTTGCTGCGGGACTTCCGTCGGCTATCACGGCTCAGTCCGGACTCTCCCAGGATTCTGGGGTCCGGCTTTCAGGGCCATGAGGAGTGCCTTGGCCAAGTCCTCTTCGGCCATCTCTCGGTTTACCAGCACCTTCCCTGGGCGTAGAGACTGGGTCTTAGGCAGTTCCCTGTCCGTAGCCAGCGGAGCCCCGAGGCCTGAGGTTACCCCAGTGGGGTTCCCTCCTCCTGAGGGTTCTTGAGTTGTCTTCAGAGGAACCCCCAAGGAAGAGATCGTGCAAGAGGAAGCACGTGGACTCCCCCGAGTCTATTACATCGGACACTGATATGGATGATGCAGAGGGGTCCCCGAAGTCGTCCTCGGATGATGTCTCATTTGCAGACATCTTAGAGATCCTCAAACAACGAGGCGGCTGGATATCCAAACCCCCCTCTGCTGACGAGTCAGTGCTCCTCAAGGCCTTTGGGGCTCAGCCCTCCGCCTCCTGGGTGTCTCCGCCCTTCGACGAGCTTCTGGATTTAGTTTGTCGAAGGGCGTGGGAACATCCAGATACCGTGGAACCAGTCCCTTCTCGTCCAAATAAATTTTTATCTGCACCCCCCGAGAAGGAGTTCCTTACTAAAGGCGTGGCTGTAGATGCCATGGTGGTGGCATCTGCTACACAACAGGACGTGGCAGAGGCTTCAACGTCCATCCATCCTCCTAATAAGGAGTCTAGGAGTATGGATAGGTACGGGAAGCGCACCCTGACTTCAGCGGCCTTTACCTTAAGGTCTCTGAATTATTTGGCACATTTTACCAGACTTCAGAGGGATCTGGTCAAGGAGTTGTCAGATTCCCTCTCGGGTAACCTACCTGAGCAGCTAGCCCAGTCGGTTAGCTCTCAGTTGGCTATCCTTACGTCAATTTCTAACTCGTCCATGAGGCTCATTTCCTATGCGGCCGAAGGCGGGTAGAGCGGCAGGCACAGGCGTGGCTCTCGTAGGCAAGCCTGGCTCCGCTTGTGTCAGTTCGGAGGCCTTCAAGTCTTCCTTCGCCGGCGCTCCCTTTGATGGGTCCTCATTGTTTGGACCCAAGGTGAAAGACACCCTTACCCGCTGTGAGCAAGAGGGAAAACGTTATCTGCCGTAGGTGCCCGTTATTCCACTCCTTCGGCCTTACCCCAAGGCCAAAGGAGGGAAAATGTGGTTCGAAAATCTGCAAGTTTTTCTCCCAACAGCAGGAAGATTCCCGTCCAGAGGCAGAGGGAGGGAAATTTTTCAGGGACGCCGTCCCAGAGGCGGCAGAGGGCCCCGCAATTCTGGAGACCGCGAGTCCTTTCGTGGCTCTTCAGCCTCCCACACGACATGAGGGATTGCCCGGCTGTGCTGCTCCGGAGCCAGTCGGGTGTTGTTTTGCCAAGCACCTAAATGCCTGGGAGTCAATCACTCAGGACAGATGGGTGCTTCGGATCATTGCCGGAGGTTACACCATCCCATTCAGATACTCACCCCCACCGTCCAAGAGAATCCCGGACCCACCACCCAGTCAAAGGGAAATAGCAGCCGCAGAAGCTTTAAAGCTGCTAGAAAAAGGAGTCATCCAACCGGTCCCCGCAGACCAGATCGGATCAGGAAATTACTCCAGGTTCTTTTTAGTGCCAAAAAAGACAGGGGACCTGCGACCAATATTGGATCTCAGCAGACTGAACCAATCCGTCACGAAATCCAAATTCCGAATGGTCACGTTACAATCCATTCTCCCGTTGTTGGAGAAGGATGTTTGGATGTGCTCCATAGACCTCAAGGACGCCTATTATCACATACCGATACATCAGGCGTCCAGAAGGTATCTGCGCTTCAGCCTGGGAGTCAGTCATTACCAATTTTGTGCTCTGCCCTTTGGTCTCACCACAGCCCCAGGGTGTTCACCAAGTGTTTGGCAGTAGTGACGGCTCACCTGAGAAGTCTTGGATTCCAAGTGTTTCCCTATCTCGACGACTGGCTCCTGACTGCCACCACCAGGCATCTACTAATGGACAACCTCAAAGCCACCATCTCCCTGGGTGTTTCCCTAGGGATTACATTCAATTGGTCAAAATCTGTCTTGCTGCCCTCTCAACGCATAAAGTTTATAGGAGCAGAGATAGACTCAAGATTGATGCGTCTTTCTTCCTGCCGAAAGGATCCGAACTTTACAGGGCCAAGTTCAAGCTCTGATCTCGAGATCCAAAGCCCCAGCCAGAATGGTCCTACAGGTTTTAGGCTCAATGTCTGCCACGGTTCTTTTAGTTCCTCTAGCAAGATTACACATGAGGATTCTTCAGTGGCTCTTGTCAACTCAATGGTCCTTTCAGGATCTTCCCCTCAATCATCACATCATGATTACAGAAATATGCAAAAGGGACCTTCGCTGGTGGCTTCAGACATCCAACTTGGATCAGGGAAAACCCTTTGTTCTCCCCCCTCCAGTGGTTACCCTGACGACAGATGCCTCCCAGATAGGGTGGGCGGGGGCATTGCCAGGGCAGGCTAGTTCAGGGCTCCTGGCTTCCGGACGAGCTCTTCTCCACATCAACGTGTTGGAGATGAGGGCTGTACTTCTATCCCTACAGGCCTTACACAAGTTTCTTCCTCAGGGCATCATCGCCATCCACACAGACAACATGTCGGTGGTTTGGTATCTGAACAAACAAGGAGGGACCAGATCGTATCCCCTTTGCAGAGAGGCCATGAGAGTGTGGGAATGGGCTGTAGCTACCAACCGCTTCTTGGTAGCGACCCACATCCCGGGAAAGTCAAATGTATTGGCGGACAAATTAAGCAGGACAATTCTCTCTCCTCACGAATGGTCTCTAAACCGCACAGTAGCAGCCCAGGTTTTC
Organism: Protopterus annectens; assembly: GCF_019279795.1. Taxonomy (NCBI): domain Eukaryota; kingdom Metazoa; phylum Chordata; order Ceratodontiformes; family Protopteridae; genus Protopterus; species Protopterus annectens. The sequence continues at coordinate 600,809,313 of NC_056748.1, forward strand.
AAGAGATGGGGGACGCCGTGCTGCGACCTATTTGCAACTCCACAAAACACCAAGTGTCAAAGGTTCTTCTCCTTGATTCCACATCAGGAAGTACCAGCCATGGATGCTCTAGCACAACCTTGGCCAACAGGGCTACTTTATGCCTTTCCCCCAATTCCACTCCTTCCCAAAGTTATTCAAAAAGCTTCTCAACTGGGGTCTTCGATGATTCTGATTGCCCCATACTGGCCTCGTCAGATATGGTTTCCTTACCTGAAAAAGCATGCAGTGGACGATCCGTGGACCTTAGACCTGATCCCGGATTTGCTAATCCATCAGTCGGGACATTGGCATCAATCCCTTCAATCTCTGAAATTGACAGCTTGGCTCCTCCACTTCCAACCTTAGTTAGAAGTCACACACTAGACCCGGAAGTTGTTCACATTTTATCTTCGGCCCACAAACCCACCACTAACAAATTGTACCTCAGTAAGTGGAAGAGGTTTGCTATCTGGGCTCAACTCAAGGGCTTAGACCCTATCACTGCTCCTGTCCCAGAGGTTTTGAAATTCTTAACATCCCTGTTTAATCAGGGATCTTCTGTCTCAACTATTAAAGTTCAACTAGCTGCTATCTCTAAATTCCATGAATCCACGGATCCTCCTTTGATGAGCAGCAGACTATGCAAAACGTTCATTAAAGGTGCGAGTCTGTTAAGACCACCAGTTTTTCATCCTGCACCTCCGTGGGATCTTGATTTGGTGCTTGGCATTAACATCTCCCCTTTTGAACCGGCTGCTACATGCAATTAAAATATCTGTCTTGGAAAACGGCATTCTTAGTGGCTATTACTTCTGCAAGAAGAGTCTCAGAGCTTCAAGCCCTGTCTATTAAACCACCGTACTTGATTTTCCACAAGGATAGAGTATCACTCAGGCCTAATCCATCCTTTGTCCCAAAGGTCTGTTCTAGTTTCTGTCTTCAACAATCTCTAGAACTACCAGTTTTCTTTCCAAAATTCTCTAATGAAGCAGAATACACTCTCCATAAATTGGATGTTCACAGGCAATTACGCTTCTATTTAGACAGGACTCAGCAACTTCGTAAGTCAGACCAGTTGTTTGTGTCCTTCTCAGATAATAAATTGGGCCAAACCATCACAAAAGCTACAATCTCAAAATGGATCAGAGATTGCATAACTCAGGCCTATTCTTCTTGAATAAACATCTTACATCATCTATCAAAGCTCATTCTACCAGAGCTATGGCTACTTCTATAGCCTTTCATTCCAAGCTCGCTATATCGGAAATTTGTGCGGCTACTTGGTCCAACCCGCACACTTTCATTTCCCACTACAAATTGGATGTGGCATCTAAAGGACGAGCATCATTTGGTTCCACGGTACTCAGGAGTGTTTTCCAGTGAGCCACCCAGGATTCAGGTGCTAGGGACGCTGTCCCATCATTCAGAATGTAGGCGAGATAGGATCACATAACATCTTTTAGTTATGTACTCACCATAACTTCAGATGTTTGGGATCCATCTCGCCTACATTCCTGATACCCACCCTCCTTCCCCCTGCCTTGCAGATCAGAAGAGATTGAACGGTTTTGAGTTCAACTGTTTTATCTTGTTTCATCTGACGATGTTATATAAGCAGGGTATGCGTGTGTGCATGTATGCGGACAAACTAGATCTGGGGGACTGGTAGTGGTGCATCCTGGGATATAGAAAGCTCAGCCAATAAGAGACTTCGCTCTTTGGCATAAGCGTGCCGAGTCGGAGCCGAGGGATCGGCTCCGAACCCATCATTCAGAATGTAGGCGAGATGGATCCCAAACATCTGAAGTTATGGTGAGTACATAACTAAAAGTTTGGTATGTACCTCTCCAAACACCTGCACCAACTGGAAAAGCCACAGAAATACCTCACAAAGAGAATCCATGGCCTCCAACACCTGCCTTATGCGGACAGGCTCAAATCACTGTCACTTTACTTGGTATCATACAGATTGTTCAGAGGTGATCTGTGTCTTGCCTACAAGGCAAAATCACATCCTGCCCTACTAGAGATGCTCCACATCCATAAGTCTAACTCCTCACGCATTACCCACTCAATAGGCCTAAGTCTAATATGCGACATCAACAAAACCTGCTGGAGAGACTGGTTTGTCTCCTAGAGGCTGCCCCGTCTCTGGAATAGACTTCCCAAACATGTCAAACAGAGTACCTCGATGACCTTCTTCAGGCACAACCTTGATGAGTGGATGGGAAACCACAAATTTGTCCCAGGGGTTCCACCTTTGTCCATCATTGACAGGGGCGACAGGTGCTGACTGAGGTTTCTTTTTTGGGGATAAACTCTTGGCTAGGCTTGTAAGGGCCCCAGGGCCATTAGCCTAGTAACCTCCTATGATCCTATGATATGTAAGCAGGGATGTGGGGTACTGGAGGAGAAAGTTCTCCTGAAAAAAAAAAAAAAAAAAAAAAAACATGAACGTGTAACAGGAAGTTTTGGAATTCACTGTTTTTTATGATATTCGCAATTTAATTTTTGAATTGTCAGAACTGTCAGTTTTGGTCTCACACTTTCAACAGAAAGCCAAGAATATTGTGTCGAGTTATGTCTACATATCTGATTTTTTTGTGAATAATTGGCTCAGCATGTGGAACATAGTACCTAGCAGTACAGTACTGGCAACATACATATTATATTGTATTTGCTTTCTTAATACATTTCTAAACCTGGGTGTTCAGGCTACCAGCATTTTATACAGAGATCTGGTGAGATGCATACTAGAGATTACCTTTCTGCAAGTATCAGGCTTTCTTCACAACCAAAATAGTAGTTGTTGTGATCCTGTGTTTGTGAAGCTCTAATATAGCAGTGATGTGTTACACTGAATATGACAAGAAATTGCAAGTGCTGTGAGGCTTGCACATCATGACTTTAAACAGCACCTACTGGAAGCATTTAAATCTTCTGCCATTTTGAACTATGGGAAGTGGTAGCCATAGCAGTAGTGTGGAATAGGCTGTCATAAAGTGGTGTTATATGTCCAGCTGTAATAGCAGCCAGAAAAAGTATCATAAGTAAGTAGAACACTGGGGGCATTGCATCTCCTGACTGATGGCAGTCCAGTGCATAGATATGAGGATTTTCTCGAGTTTAAGATGTGCTTTGTTGAACATGGCCTGCACCTTGACTTATTCCTCCAAAGGATCATATCTTTTCCATAAATTATCATGTTCATTCTTTTGTATTGGAAGGATGGCATTTAGCAAGTTATATTACTGAGGTGAACAAAAGAGAGAGTGGGAGGAGTGTGAACTGAGTGTAAACTACAGGTACTTTGATGAGAGGAGAAAATAATAATTGGAGTCCCCAAGCAAAACTTTCTAAACAGCAACAGCCCAGTAGAGTAAAGGTTAATGAAAAAAGTAAAGCATTAATTGTAACCAATATATTTGAAGATGATGGAAGTGTACTAATTGCCAGAAGATTTATTTCTGTTTGTTTGTGTGTGTGTGTGTGTGTGTGTGTGTGTGTGTGTGTGTGGTTTTGTGTTTGAGAAAGTATTTTTTTGTCCCTAGCACTGATTTTTTTTCTTCATAGCTTACTGTGTGGCCCGAATAGTGTGTAATAAAAATATCTGCAGGAAAAAAAAAGACACTTACAGGTAGAAGCTGGGCAGTTAAAGCTTGGCCGGTTTTAAAGGAGAAGGCACAAATGCCAAATAATGTGTCTGCTATGTTTTTAAACTTAGCTTTCATGAATTTTAAGAAACTTACACATAAATATGCATTCCTCAGTTTAATAGATTGGATTAAAACTAGGCGGTTTTGCCTATTTTACCATTATTAATATCCATCATGTGGTTTTAGTCTCTACACCAAATTTTTTAAACATATGCACATTAAGTGACTCTTTGTAGTGTGAAGGTGATGGTCACAAAATGTTATTAATTTAATACACTACAGAACCTGTGTTGTAACTCTGAATATTTGAATAGTATCTGAAGATTTAACCTGTAAATCCCACAGGTTGTCAGAAAGGACATTTCTGCAAATTCATACTGGAAATTAATTACATTCTTTAATATTGGGGGCACTCTTCTACATCCTTTGCATTGGTTGAGACCCACTGTATCCCCCTTATAATCAACTGTGAGATCAATGTATGTCAGGAGAAGGGATGCATTGATTTTGGAATATTGATGGCAGCCAGTCAGCAACATGAAAATAGGATTTACAAAAGTGGACTACAGTCATCTATATATCTTCTATTGCCATGCTGTATATAGTATAACAGTTTAAGGTTGCCCTTCCCCATCCACATGCTAGCAGATGTTCTTCATTCCACATTGCTGCAGTCCTAACTATTGGGTAGTCCGCTGTCCAGTCGGCCCGAATACCAAAGTATATGGCTGACGTCGGTCAGGGCGCATTAGACTGACGTCAGTACGTCAGGGTACTAATGCGCATGACCGACGTCATATCCTCAGTCTTTTTTGCCGCATGGTCCGATGCAGAAGCAATTTTGCGAGTGCAGGTTGGCGTTCTGAAAGTTTCTGAAGTCAGAGTTTCAGACCGAATCAAAGTTGGCTAAGTACCCGTTGGGGAATATTTTGGTTTTTCTTGCCTCAGTATTTAACCGGATGTCAGAAAAAGTGAATAACTGTATTTCTTGTGGGAAACAGATACCTCATAGGGATTACCATACTTTGTGTATACCTTGTTTAGGGCCTGAGCACGACGTTGTTGGATGCCGCTCTTGTGCTAGATTTAACAAACGCACTATTAAGAGAAGGTTAGACTGTGCCAGGTTAGTGTTTGGGAAGCGTTGTAATTATAATATGCCGTCGGATGCTCCGACGCCGGCTTCGGCTAAAAAACGCAAAGATAAAGCAGCAAAGCCTAGGGTGGAGGAACCGACAGTCCCAGACGTCGGTTCTTTGGAAGGCTCATTGGAGCCGGAGGTTTTGCCAGGTGTCTCTTTGGAGTCTCAGGAAGAGACTTTACTGTTACAGGATGTATCCTCTCAGGAAGTAGGCCAGGCTGAGGGGGCTTCTCAGGTGGCTGTTCTTCCCTCTCTTCCTAAGGTGGTTAGAGCCTCTCCTTCAGTTTCCAAGGCTTCTTTGAGGGGCAGGCCAAGTTTAGCTTCTGTGGGGGTTTCTCCTAGTACTTCAGGATCTTTGCCTAAGAAACATATGCTTAAAATGGCAGAGGATTTGATTACTATGATTAGGGGTTCTATGCGCCCTCCTGATAAGAGGCCTAGGGTGGAACCTGAGTTTGAGAGTTTTGAGCAATGCTCGGAGGCTTGAGTCTTCGGCTGAAGACTTGCAGGAGTACCCTCCTTATTCTGATTCTGATGTGGATGATTCTACTCCTTCTGCTTCTCCTCCTGAGGATTTTTCATTTTCAGAGACTCTGCATTCCATGAGGGAGCATTTTAAATGGGAAGGTCAAGATTTCTCTGATTCCAGGAAAAGGCTTAGGAATTCTTGTTTTACCCCAGCATAGGCCTTTAGCTATACCTCCTGTTTTGAATGTGGTGGAAGATGTGTTTGCAGAGGCTTCCCTGAATCCTGATTCTTTGCCTCCTGCCCCAGTTAAACCGGATAGGTATTATAGGGTGCCTGAAGCTCATAAGTATCTTTTAAGAGTCCTAGGGCAGACCCAGAAACTGTCTCTCAGGGGCCTAAAGGTGTGAAGGCCTCAGTTGTTAAAAATCCTGTCCCTCCTGATAAAGAGGCAAGGGCTTTGGATAGATGGGGAAAGAAAGTGTATACTTCTTCCACTTTAGCCATGAGGGCGTTGAATTGTCAGTTTCACATGTTAAAATATCAGAATTATCTTCTTTCACAGTTGAAATCTAAGGTGGATGCTCTGGCTGAAGGTATTGAGTGTAAAGAGTTGCAGGATTTAGTTCATGTGTCTGAACAGGTAGGTAAACATTCCTTGCAGTGTGGTTTTGATGCTGTGCAGGCCTCCTCCAGGGTGGCTGCCACTGGTTCTGTTCTTCGTAGGCACGCCTGGCTGAGAGATCAGAATTTAGCTGAGCATGTTAAGACAAGGATTTTGGATGCTCCTTTACAGTCTGATGTGTTGTTTGGTTCGCCTGTGGAAGCAGTTTTGAAGAAAATGGAGGACAAGGCTAAGTCTATGCAAACTGTTAAAGATTTTTTGCAGGTGCAGCCTCCGAAGTTTAGTAGAAACTGGCCTACTAAGGGATGGACTTATCCTGCTTATGATTCCCAGTCTAGGGGTAGGTCTAGACGTGGTAGGGGCAGAGCTCAGGGTTCTTTTAGGCCTAGGACAGGGAGTTCCCCTGCTCAGACTTCTAGTGAGGGCAGGGGTCAGTCCTTTCGTAAGCAGACCCAATGACCTACCTTTTCAGCTGCCAGTACATTCTCGCCTGGCAGCACCTTTGGGAGGAAGGCTGTCTCTTTTCAAAGAAAATTGGGATTTAATTACCCAAGACAGATGGGTTCTGGATATTATTTACCACGGTTACAGGTTTTATTTCCATTCCTTGCCTCCTTTCAAAGGCATGCCAGACATTCCTCCTCTTCAAAGGACAGAGGCTCACAAGCAAATTTCTCTGTTGCTCCAAATAGGGGCCATTCAGTCAGTTCCTGTGCCGGAAAGGGGCCTAGGATTTTATTCTCGCCTGTTCCTAGTACCAAAGAAGGGGAACACGTGGAGACCAATTCTGGATTTATCTATCCTCAACACTTATCTGGACATTCCCAAGTTCAAAATGTTGACGTTACAACAGCTTTTACCTCTGCTGGGCAAAGATCACTGGATGGTAACTTTAGATCTCAAGGAAGCTTACCTTCATGTGCCAATCAGACTAAGTTGCAGGAAGTATCTGCGTTTTCGAGCTGGAAATTCTCATTATCAGTTCTCTGCATTGCCCTTTGGCTTATCTACTGCGCCCAGAGTATTCACAAAGGTTCTGGCTCCAGTGATAGCTTACTTCAGGCTAAAAGGAATCCAAATCTATCCTTACTTGGACGACTGCCTGATTCTGGCTCAAGAAAAGAAGATCTTCTACAGCATCTGGAATATGTCATAGCAGTGCTAAGATGCCTAGGGTATTCTGTGAACGAAATAAAGTCCAGTCTAGTACCCTCTCAAGACATGTGCTTTCTGGGTGTGAGACTGAATACAGCAGCCCAGATGGCCTTTTTAACCCCGGACAAACAAAAGAATCTTTCCAGTTACTTCCATCATCTATCTCTTCAGTCCGGGCTGACTGCAAGGACAGTCCTTCAAGCCTTAGGGTTCATGGCATCTTGTATTCTGGTGCTTCCCAATGCCAAACTGCATATGAGGAAGCTACAATGGTATCTCAAAAATCTGTGGACACAGCACTGCCAGGATTTGGACACTGTCATTCAAATAATACCTTGCATTCAAAAGGAATTTTTGTGGTGGGCTCAGGAATGTCACCTAAACAAGGGACTCTCTGTGACCCGGCCAGAGGCAAGTCAGATTCTAACGACAGATGCCTCAGATGTTGCTTGGGGAGCTCATCTAAATGGAAAGTGGATACAAGACAAGTGGCCTGCCAGACTACAGCATCTACATATCAACATGAAAGAGATGTTAGCAGTTCAGTTTGCATTAATTGCTTTCAAAGAGTTACTTCTTCCAGGACAGGTGTTGATTCTAACAGACAACACAACTGTCATGTGGTACATCAACAAACAAGGGGGAACACATTCTTACCCATTGTGCAGACAAGCAATGATTTTATGGGAGACTGCGCTCACTCTGCAACTAACTCTTCAGGCAAGGTTTCTGCCGAGCACAGAACTCCTTAGCAGATGTATTAAGCAGACAAATCATGGATCCCCACGAGTGGAAACTGGATCTTCATGTATTTCAAAAATTGACAGTGTCATGGGGAACTCCAGACATAGATCTGTTCGCTTCTCCACTAAACCACCAGCTGCCAAAGTTTTGCACGAAGGGATTTCATCACACAGCTTGGAAAGTGGATGCTCTTTCTTTCAGTTGGAAAAATCTTCATGTGTATGCCTTTCCACCTCTGCCTCTTCTTCCAAAGGTGCTTCTAAAGGTCAGACAAGACAAGCCAAGGATGATTTTAATAGCTCCAGATTGGCCTCGGCAGCACTGGTGCCCATTACTGAGGAGTCTGGTAAGGAAGCCTCCATGGCCTTTACCCTTGATTCCACACCTGTTGTCTCAGAGGGACGGTCATCTGCTCAATGTCAAGCTTCACTCTCTACATCTAACAGCCTGGCATATTCTGTTTTGAAAGACAGCAGGTCTCAGCTTCCTCAACAAGTTTTAAATGTGATTATGGAAGCCAGAAGACCTAGTACAAGGAAAGTGTACGCAGAAAAATGGAAGAGATTTTTGTTTTGGAGTACAGCAAACAATTTGGAGATTACTGAGCCAAATTTGAGTGTGGCTCTTCAATATCTTACTGAGTTACTGGACAAAGCTTTGTCTTTCTCTTCCATTACGATTCATGCTGCAGCAATTTCAGCTCACTATGATTGTGACCCACCATTGTTTTCGCATCCTTTGTTCAAGCAATTTCTTAGAGGGGCAAAGAATATAAGACCCCCACGTAGAGCTCCTACTCCTGCTTGGGATCTCAATTTTGTGTTGGAGAAACTTACTCTACAACCTTTTGAGCCTGCGGCTACTGCTGAATTGAAATACTTGTCATGGAAGACTGCTTTTTTGTTGGCCATTACTTCTGCAAGAAGGGTTTCTGAGTTGCAGGCCCTTATGGCAGTGGAGCCTTTTTTGATTTTTCATAAGGATAGGGTATCTTTACGTACTAATCCTTCCTTTATGCCTAAGGTGGTTTCTAGTGTGGCTTTAAACCAAACTATTCATTTGCCTACCTTTTATGCAGATCCCCAAAATAAAGGGAAAAGATTTTGCACACTTTAGATGTACACAGGCTATTGCGTTATTATTTGAGCAGGACTAAGGATTTTAGGCAGTCTCAGCAGTTGTTTGTTTCTTTTGCTTTGAGTTCAAAGGGCAAGCCTGTGTCAAAACAAACTATTTCTAGGTGGATTGGGTGTTGCATTACATTTTGTTATTCCCATCATGGCAAGGAGATTCCAGCTGGGATTAGGCCTCATTCCACTAGGGCTACTGCCACTTCCACAGCATTTCTAAGGGGGGGTGGCAACTAAGGATATTTTGGAGGCAGCTACTTGGAGTTCAGTGCATACTTTCTCTAAGCATTATCACCTTCCTCTCTACTCTAAGTCTAGGGCTGGTTTTGCCACAGCTATTTTGCAAGGCATGTTGTCAGTTCCTGCTTCCTTATGATTTGCCAGCCTCCCTTACCTCTGCTTTGGGATTCTACCCAATAGTTAGGACTGCAGCAATGTGGAATGAAGAACGTAGTACAGTTTTGTACCTACCATAAATGTAGATGTTCGAGGATCCACATTGCTGCAGTCCAATTTACCCTCCTCCTTCCCCTCTGTGTTTAGGGGTGGTTGTGTAGGTGAGGTTATATTCTGCTAATTGTGTATGTATTGTATATATATTTTTTGGTGCAGGTATTTTGGGAGTTTTTGTTTTTGGCCTTATCTTTTCAGGGTCTTCTGACATCTGGGGCAAGAAAAGACTGAGGATATGACGTCGGTCATGCGCATTAGTACCCTGACGTACTGACGTCAGTCTAATGCGCCCTGACCGACGTCAGCCATATACTTTGGTATTCGGGCCGACTGGACAGCGGACTACCCAATAGTTAGGACTGCAGCAATGTGGATCCTCGAACATCTACATTTATGGTAGGTACAAAACTGTACTTTTCTTGCAATATATGCAGATTGTCTGTTTATTTTAGTTCCAGTTTGTTACTTTGCACTGTCACAACTTTTTTATCTCTTTGTTACGTTTTTTTTTTGTTTTTACTGATTCCTTGTATATAACATCTTAGTAAAGAACTGGCTTGTAAGACTGAGAAGGTATTTCCGGGAGAGGATTATGATACAGAGCAGATGAATCTGCGGGGCATAAGTGTGATCCCTGATAGCAGGCTGTCAAGGGCCTGTTTGTACACTTGAAGACTCATGTTTTGCATCCCTCTTGAACTCGGTATGTATACACCAGTTGTAGGTATATTATTAGATGTTGTTTTATACGTTGTGCATACTTTTCACATCAGAACTCTTGGAACCAGATTAAAGGTGGGCTGATTGGCCTTGTCACCTTTTTACTAAAAGTACAAAGTGTACTGGTGTTGCATTTCCAGTGACTGAGATTTGGGAAATTACATTGTAATACTACCTACAGGGTTCTGTTTTGATATGTGTAGAATCACTGCTAAATTGTTCATATTAGGCATAGTCTTCCAGAGATCTGACAGCCTGAGTCTAGTAGTGAGCATCAGACAGGTATAGCATGCAGGGTGACCTCAGATGAAATGGCACCCAAGTGAAAGTCTCCATGCCCCCCCCCCACCTCCCCATGTGGGCCATTGGCACACACACACACACACACACACACACACACACACACACACACACACACACACACACACACACAAAACATTTGTTAGTACCCCCCAGTTCCTCTCACCATGCCTCTCCATATCATCCAGATTACTTTTTTATACCTCTTGTCACATTTTGTATTACTTTTCACAGTTCCTGCATCCTTTCTAAGCACCCTAACTGGGCTAGAATGTACTGTAATAACTGTGGAAGAAATAACTGAATTAAGCAGGTGATCTGGGGTCTGTATATTTAAAGTTGCATTTTAGACTTTTTTTCCAAACAAAGGAGAGAAATTCAGTCTTCCTGTTTAACTTTGCTTTTTTTGTGCATCCTTTCAATGTAGCCCAACTGGTCAAGAGTAGAGTGCAATAACTGTGGAATAAATAATCATATTACTCTGGTAGGCCCTCAGCAATGACAGGGGTTGTACATGCTCTGAGGAGCATTTTAGAGCTGTTATCCAGCCTTTTGATCTAGTGATGTCCTGAACAAAGAACACATGAACAACTAAAGAAATTTCATTCTTATATATTTTTTCATTGAAGAAATACATAGTGTCTGACAAAACAGTTCACAATAAATGAGAAGACAAATGCATGCAAAGATACGTATTTCACAGTAGTGCCTCCCTACTCCCCCACACACAAAAAATAAAGATAATTATCTTGTGTGTGTCCTTTTGAGGTTAGATTGGGATAAAGATAACAAATTGCCACAGTCATCTATTTCAAGTGGTCGCTGGAAAACATATGCGCAGCATGCCTTTTTCATCCTTACTCCTAAAAGACAGCCACCGTCTGTGTACCACTCTGATGTCAGATTGAGATAAGCTGAAAGAAGAAATAGAACACAGTAACATATTTAAGTCTGTTACTGTCAGACATATACAGTGGATATAAAAAGTGTATACATCCCTGTTAAAATGTCAGGTTTTTGTGATATAAAAAATGAGACCACACTAAATCATTTAAAAACTTTTCCCACCTTTAATGTGACCTATAACCTGTATAACTCAATTGAAAAACAAACAAATCTGTTAGGGGAAAAATATAAAAAAATAAAAAACGTACAATAAGCTGGTTGCGTAAGTGTGCACACCCTTAAATAATACTTTGTTGAAGCACCTTTTGATTTAATTACAGTATTCAGTCTTCTTAGGTACACACCTGCCATCAATTAAAGAGACTCTGATTAATGCCAAATAAAGTTCAGCTGTCTTAGTAGGATTTTCCTGACATTTACTCAGCTGTCTGCTACAGCAAAAGCCATGGTTCGCCTAGAGCTTACAGAGCATCAAAGGGGTCTCATTGTTGAAAGGTATCAGTCAGGAGAAGGGTACAAAAAAATTTCCACATCATTTGATATACCATGGAACACAGTGAAGACAGTCATCAAAAAGTGGAGAAAATATGGGACAACAGTGACACTGCAAAGAACTGGATGTCCCTCCAAAACTGATGAAAAGACAAGACAAAAACTGGTCAGGGAGGCTTCCAAGAGACCTACGGCAACACTGAAGGAACCGCAAGAATTTCTGGCAAGTACTGGTTGTGTACTACATTTAACAACAATCTCCCGTATTCTCCATATGTCTGGACTATGTAGTAGGGTTGCATGATGGAAGTCTTTTCTTACACAGAAAAACATCCAGGCCTGGCTAAAATTTGCAAAACAGTACATCGAGTCTCCCAAAAGCATGTGGGAAAATGTGTTATCGTCTGATAAGACCAAGGTTGAACTTTCTGGCCACAATTCCAAAAGGTACATTTGGCACAAAAACAACACTTCGCATCAACAAAAGAACACCATCCCCACGGTGAAGCATGGTGGTGGCAGTATCTTGCTTTGGGGTTTCTTTTCTTCAGTTGGAACTGGAGCTTTAGTCAAGGTGGAGGTAATTATGAACAGTTCCAAATACCGGTCACTTTTGGCGCAAAACCTACAGGTTTCTGCTAGAAAGCTGAAGATGAAGAGAAATTTCACCTTTCAACACGGCAATGACCCCAAGCATACATCCATATCAACAAAAGAATGTTTTCACTAGAAGAAAATTAAAGGTTTGGAATGGTCCAGCCAAAGCAGACCTGAAGAGGGCTTTGCACAAGAGATGCCCTCACAATCTGACAGATTTGGAGTGCTTTTGCAAGGAAGAGTGGGCAAATATTGCCAAGTCAAGATGTGCCATGCTGATAGACTCCTACCCAAGAAGACTGAATACTGTAATTAAATCAAAAGGTGATTCAACAGAGTATTAGTTTAAGGGTGTGCAAACATATGCAACCAGCTTATTGTACGTTTTTAATTTTTTATATTTTTACCCCTAACAGATTTGTTTGTTTTTCAATTGAATTGTACAAGCTATAAGTCACATTAAAGGTGGGAAAAGTTTTGAAATGATTTATTGTGGTCTCATTTTTTATATTATAAAAACCTGCCATTTTAATAGGGGTGTGTATACTTTTTATATCCACTGTATATAACAGCATGTCTGCATGGGCTACCTCACAAAAATAACCATGTTTGATTGTGAAGAATGTGAAACAAAATAATGATCACAGTAATTTATTCCAGCTTGTTGTTTCTAAACAGTAACCTGTCTCCTGCAAGCTGGAGTGGAAAGTGAAAAAAGTAAGATCTCAGTAATGTATTCCAGCTTATTACTCCTAAATAGTTCACTGCCACAAAATCTATAGTGACCTACTCTGCACACCTCTGAAGTTTGTTAGGAAAGTTGAAGAAATTATGACTATTTTCCACAGCCCCCACACAAGCTATAGTGACATTTTGTGCATACCCTAGAGGATTTATTGTAAGGAAAATTCAAGTAATAATGACCACACAGTCCCCCCCCCCCCCCGCCCAGGAACAAGCTAAGCTACAGTGATCTTCTATGCACACCTCTGAGCAGGGCCAGTTCTATATTAGATGATGTTCGGGGCTAAAGCTGCTACTAAGCCTATGTCAAAATCCATTTATGTAGTCTAGAGTGTGGGGACTGATTGTGATAAAAATGATGGTCATGTACTGAATTTCAACTTTGTTCCACACAAACAAGTAGCTACATATTATATTATTCCAAGTTATATCACACAAATTACATAAATCCTGCACAGCAAGAATAATGAGCAAACAGCGGTCAATCATTTTCCTGTACAGGTAGTCCCAACAAATCTAGCCAGTTTGTCTCTGCATATATCAGATATCTGATTCTTATAAAATAATAATAAAAAAAAATGCTGTGGCAGCACTGCATCAACTGTTTAATGAAAGAATGTGGGATAGAGCCATAATTATTGGGGAAACAAAGGCCCAGAATCATGGATAGATATAACTGCTGTTGCATAATTGAAGAGTCAGTAAAAAGTAGGTTTGCATAGCATTCACTTTTTGAAGGATATGAAGTCAGAAACATAAGTGTTTACCATTATTTAGCAAATGTAACCCTCTATAATTGACAAGAAGACCACTATTTTTACAATGAACAAACCGCAAATATGAGATAAACTCACGGACATTCATAACTCTTAGTTTGTTTGCAGAGCCAGAGGCAAAGGCAAAAATAATGGGAGAGAGTCCAAAATCAGGGTATTTTTTAAATATTACACAAATTCAGTTAAAAAGTTAATAGAGCGACATGCATTTTCTGAACAATAGCAAGTAAGAACCTCTAATGTCTAGTATCATTGCTTGTCTGTAATCCTCAGCAGTTTACCATGAAAGTCAAATATTTCATAAGGGACAGTACAAAAGTGTAAAGCAAAATGAGGGATGCTCCTCAAAATCAGAGAGATTTGAGAGAAATGAGACATTCTGTGAAATCCGTGACTTTTGGTAGATAGTTCATGTGCCCTGCAAATGTGTCCTCTAGCCATATTTAGTTGCCTGCCAGAATTAAAAAAAAGCTGTTGCTGCCTGCTGCTGCTTTAACCCACATAAATACCCATGTCTCTTCACAGTTGAATATTCATGGATTTTCTACTCAAGGCTATTACATAGTAAGGAATAGAAAGTTAGCAACTCATGCATAGGATGGCTTTTGTCTAAAGATATCTTTCTGTTATTTATATATTAATTTGTTTGTTCTTTTAAGTAAAAAATAGGGTATTTGTCTTCACTTAAATAAACAAACAAACAAATAAATAAATAATGCCATGCATAAGCCTGGGTATGATAGCATGTTTGGAAGTCTCAGTTTAACCAAAAAATCTATAGCAATACAAAACTGGCTTTGCTGATATGGTAAAGGCCCTGAAATTACATCTCCAAGCGTAGAAATCACTCCATCTGACGTTGATGTGTAACACATCTGCTCTAATAGGATACAAAGCATGCATTTACTCTGCTGGCTTTACATCAACCTTCTCAGTTGCTTGTTTCTCATAATTCAGTAACCTGATATATTAATTTTATGGAGAGGGAGTATCCGTTAACTGGTGTAGTTAACCTGAGCTACCTCAGTTCTGGACTGTGTATTGGAGTTGGTATTCAATTTATTATTTTCTTTCTCTATTTATTCTGGCTCACACAGTGAAATTGTTTCCTTTATTTTCCTCCTGTAGATGATTATTGAAGAAAACACTCAAAACAGTGCCTCTGCTGTTGAAGTGGTATATGCACTTGAGTCATTCCATCATTCTTAGTCTCATAAATATTCATTGACATACGTGTGTGTATGGCCATCAGTGCCCATTTTTGTGAGAAAAATGGACTGATGCTACAGAGGCAGCAGTACAAAAATAGGCAACTATACATTATGTATGAGACTTTATCACTTACAACACTTTTGTAAAACTTTGTTGGTCCTGTAGTCTGTTTCTTAGAACTCTGCCTCTTAATTTTATCTTCCTATTCCTACTAGCATGCTCCAACATCCTTTCAAACTCAACAAACAAGTCTTCTTGACCTCAGCTTATTCAAATCTTATTAACACCTCAGCTACATAAGCCTTCCTGAACCTGTCTTCACTGCAGTATAACCCCACTTCTCCCTTATTGTTCATTTCCCCACCTGGTCTACAAGCAAGCGACCAATATCTATCTCTTCTTGAGAATTATTTGATCAACCATTAAGCAGTGCTGCTAGCACCAAGAAACAGCATTCATTTACTAGAAAGAGCTTCTAAATCTTCTTCTTCTGTTTCTTTCGACTTTTCCTGGTTAGGGGTCGCCACAGCGGATCATCTGTCTGCTCATGATTGGCAGTGGAGTTTTAAGGTGTTGAGTTGCCAGTCCAGCACCCAACCTTCCACAGAAGGCACACACACGCACACACTCACACCTAGGGCCAATTTAGAGTGTCCAGTCCACCTACTGTATGTCTTTGGGATGTGGGAGGAAACCGGAGCACCTGGAGGAAACCCACGTGACCACAGGGAGGACATGCAGACTCCGCACAGAATGCACCCCAGCCGAGAATTGAACTGGAGAACCTCTTGCTGTGAGGCGGCAACGCTAACCGCTGCACCACCGTGGCAGTAACATCTGCAAAAAAAGTGTTTCTACAACTGTAGAGGAAATCACATGCTACTCATTACAAGACCATAAAGCTGGCTGAAACAAACTTCTTGCACCAAGTAACAGAACTCACTTACTAGAAAGATCTTCTCAATAACATCTTTAAAAAAACTTGTTTCTGCAACCGTAGTGAAAATCACATGCTGCTCACTACAAGAACATAAAGCTGACAGAAACAATAATGGCTTATCTGCTAGCCCCTTCTTTACTGTTAACTCTCAGGTAACTGTGCATGCACAACCTAACTGGCTGCTGCTAATCCATGTGGCTGTTGTCCACTTTCCTCCCCTCCCACCCCCAATTCCACAGCCAACTCCCAAATTCTCACTTTTGTTTACTCCTCTCTTAACCCACTTTTATTATATTAGTTTGTTCTTTTGAAGGCACATCCACATTAACCCAACTAATTGCATTCCTCCTACACAGCTCCCAGTTAATTCCTCATCATTCAGTACAATAATGATCAGGCCAATACATGTTTACCTTAATCACCTTGCCACTGTCAACTTGCTCACTTCTATACCCTTTCTAAAAACACTCCAACCTCCACCACATTTATTCTCCTATTGTTATTAACCATAACATTCCACAGTTTTCATTCCCCTATTCACCTCATCAGACAGTATTAACTACGTACTACCCAACATCCCTGTCACCAATATCCCTAATCCTTCTCTGCCTATTAATACTATGCTATCTTCAAAAAAAATCCAATTCATATCAAAAATCCAGAAATTCAAGTGTTGGCTTTGCTCCATATATGTCATACTACTCCTCAGGGGCAACACTGTGCCCAACCCAGGTCTACAGCAAACTGCCATAAAATCCTCTCTCCAGACCCATACCACCTTATCTTACACACTCCTTAATGCACATAACCTAGAAAACAAACAAAATCAACTTGGTTCCTTCATTTCCACACATACTTGTGACATTTTAGCAGTTACCGAGTCATGTCTCAAACAAGACTCGCCAAATTTCATTTACTTGTTCCTTTCATACAAATATGTTCACGACTCGCAGCTAAGCCTAAGACCAGGATGAGGTGTCCATACTCATTTATAAAGACCACCTGTGTGTCACTGTTATAGCACAAACCAACATCACTTATGAATCGGCCCCTATTTGGATATTAGTAAATTTATCATCCAAGAAAAGCATACCCCTCCTACTAGCTGTTGCGTACCTACCCCAACCCTTATCACTAAATATAAAATCCTCCTTACTACCATTCTACAGGCTGCACACAAACACTCCAGTATTGATTTCCTAGGAAACTACATTAACTGTCTCTACCCACAGCCCTCCAACATCACAAAATTATTTGCTGATTTCACTCTTCCAGAGATTATCTCTAAATCCAACAGACCCAACATAAAAATCAACCAGTCGCTCCACTCTTGACTTTCCATAACCAACATATATCCATTTATGCCACAACAGTCATCACTACCCAAGCTCCTTCTCCACTTCCTGTCTTTCCTTTAAAATTCCTCCAGTACTTTAAACCTCAAGCTAATAACAACTTCAGTACAGACAAAAAATGAATGTCCAACCTAGAATGGTCGCCAGTTACAACTTCCAAAGATCTAAATGAGGCAGTTAACACTCACCCAAATTTTCCTTCAACTGCAAGACAAATTCTTTCCCCTTAGCAAAAGATTTTGCAAGCCACAAAAAAACAGACTGGATGATTCCAGATTTAAAACATCTTATAAAACTGATGGCTTAATTATGGCACAAGTGGAAACACCTGTGATGAAACAAGAGCCACCTTTATTTTACAGAACTCTGCAACCTCACCAAACAAGCCATTTGTAGACACAAATCATCCCATTACAAAACCAATTCACCCTCCTAGCCAAACCAAAAACACTTCTGGAAAGAAGTCAACCATCTCACTGGCCATCAGCCTCCCACCTCCAAAATAACAGATTTTCTAACCTCATTACCTGTGATAGAAAGAAATGATCCAGTTCTGACTTATTCACAGAATTCAATAATCCACATACAGTAAACAGAATTCCACACCTCAATAGCTAAGAGCCACCATCCTCTTATCCATATATTTCTCTGTTCTTCTGTTCTATTTTAGACTTGAGAAGCCTAAAGTAGTTGCAACACTTCTCAACAACATTCCCACAGACACTCCTCGCGTTCATGACAATTTCATCCCCTGGTTTGCCCACCACTATTGTTCTCTACCCGTCACCCACATCTACAACTTGTGCCTTACCAAAAACATAATGTCTCAGATGTGGAAAATGGCTTCCAAATCAGCACAACACCTCTGATACTTCCCACTTCTGACCTATATCCATTCTCTCTATCCCAGGCAAAATATTAGCCAAAATCTTATATGACCAACTATCCAAATGCATCCATCAATATCATATTCTGTCATTAAAGCAACATGGATTTTAGCATGGGCACAATAATATGACTGCCTTCTGGACTCTAACTGATGTCATATTACATAATACAGACAGAAATAACTTAACTTGTGCTCTATTCATAGACTTAACTAAAGCATTTGATCTGATAGACCACATTTTCTAGCCAGCAAACTATTAGAAATTGCTTTCAGCCCAGTTTTTCTACAGTGGTTCAAAAACTGCTAATTAGATTATTCAAAGTAAAAATTAGAACCTCGATCTCAGATAAAGCCTTTTTAAGCATAGGTGTCCAACAAGGATCTATTCTGACTCCTTTACTATTTTTCAGTTGTCAAACTACCATATAACCTTCCACATGTACATCTTATATTGTATGCCAGCATTATGGTTAAATGTTATTCCAGTCAACAACTCAGTGAAATCCAAAATCAGCTTCCACTTGATAATAAACCATAAACTAATTCTCAGCCACACAAAATAATCCATGTTATTTACAACTCATCAAAAGCTTGCAAAGGCCTCAGAAGACCTCCAAATCATTGACACAAACAGCAGCAAAAAGGAAACCGTCAACTCCTTCATATATCTTGGAATTTGGCTTAACAGAACGCTCAACTTTCGGGTCCAGATTGAGAAAACAAGGGGAAAAAAATCAATGTTTTCCCCTCCAGGGCCAAGAACATCTCTCTGCACTTTAAAATTCCTGCTAGAAATACAGTGGGCAATGGTGTCCTCCCAGCCAGCTAGAATATAACCTTACCCTCATTGTAACTACCTATCAAAAAATACCAGTACCGTCCAAACCCACTGCAACAAATTATGTTGTTTTAGCAGTAAATTTCCTACAGATGTACATCACCTCCTTACAGTATCCAGTGCCATTTAAACAAAAAGGCAGATCTATTAGTTGTATCCCAACTTTTTGAACTTGAACAGCTTCAAACAATCTTCCCCTCTAGTTGTCAAAGTATTAAAAAAAACTCTCTCAAACGTTGATAGGTATTCTCATATAATTCCCTTCCTTCTCACACTTTCACCTAGGCATCATTGTATCAAGCATTCATTCCTCTGCTAATCTTTCGCAGTCCTTCCCATTGTATATAAAGGAACTCTCCTGCTTACCCCTCCCTCAGAACTCAGCTAAAGAATTACCTACTCAAACAAGCGCCATTCTCCTTCACCTAAAAGGGGCACATCACTTAAACTGTGGGCCTGTCTCCATATGACTTATTCTGTAACCGCTATGTCCTCCTTACATTTATAATCCATGGTACTAACAAGGTATAGTTTGTAAATACTGTAAATTCCTAACATGTACAAAAATATTGTGCTCACTATTGTAGCAATTATTATATTTTTCATTTCAATATCTACATTACTGTTTAAACTGAGTACTATTATTGACATTTTATAAACCATGCTATATTGTTGTTACTCTGGTTATTTATTGTACTGCTATATTCTTGGTTTTGTAATCACGTGGACTGTGTCTGAAAATGGTCACTTTGATCAGTGCACTGCACCAGTAAACAAAACTAGATTCATAACAAGAGTGCATGATGAGTACTAGTCCAGAGTGATTGCTAAAACCTTTTTAAATTGCAATCTCACTTGCAAATGGCATATTTTAGGTTCATAGGTAGGTACTAGGCTATCGGCCCAAGGGCATACGTAAGCTTAGCCAGCAAGTTTCCATAGCTTACGCCACCCAAGAAAGTTATTTTCCTGTGCCACTGTCCAGCAGAGACACAGAAGTGATCCCGGGGTGTATTTCCTATTTCCCATCCACTCATCAAGATTTTTCTTGAAGAGTGCTAATGAAGAACTTTGCTTGACATAGATGGGTAGCTTGTTCCAGAGTATAGGAAGTCTCTGAGACATGAATCTATCCCTCCAGCGTGTCCTGTTTATTGTGGTGACAAGGTTTAGGTCCTTAGAGCGTGTAGCGCAGAGGTATTGGGATTTTATTTTGTTTTGCAAGTTCATTTTTTGCCAAAAAATTTAAGAGGAAATTTCTGATGAGACCACTCATTGTGATTGCTTCCCTTATCATATATGATTTAGCCCAGCATGTTGTATATTTTAATAAAACAGAACTTCATTTATTCATTATACTCATTTTATCACATTCGTGGTCACAGCAGAGAACCTTTTTTCTATTTGAACATAATGATCTGATATTTTAAATACTTCGGTTTAAGCACTATAGTAAATATTGATTAATTTACTAAGTCATGGATTGGATGCCACTCCACTGTAGCATACACACACACATAAATACTTGTGCATGCACACATGCATACACACATGTATGTTATTTATGTATGTATGTGCGTATGCATTTATTTATTTACTCATTTGATAACCAGCTGAATAGACTAGGCAAGTGACTTTTTTTCAGGCACAATCCTTTTCTAAATTTTCCCATAGAATGTTCTACTTCCTCATCCAATTTTGGCAAGAAACAAAATAAATAGTCTCAGCAGAATACTAGTAAGCAGACAAGAGGCATGAAACAATAAAAGTAAAAGTATCAAAAGCATAAATACATATTAAAGCACTGTAAACATAAATAAACAGTGTATGCACTGTAAGTGTATAGCAAGAAAAAGGGGGCTAAGAATTAAGAAATTGTAAAAGAAAATGAAATATATACATTATTTTCAAATATATGTAGGTTTGAAAAAAGAAAGCAACAGTGAAGAAAATGCTATAGAGTTTAAAGAGAGATTTAGTGGAGTACTTGAAAGTAAAAGAATCTGAGGTGATTTTAGTAAATAAGCAGTACAGAATTTCATCAAAGTCATATGCCTTCAGAGTTTTTAGTAGAATCTAGAACAGAAGCTGCTGTTAAAAAAGCAATAATTAGTAGGGCATACAAAATATTGCATGATAACTTAAGAATCAATCGGAGGAGGTTAGAAAGCATTGGAAGAGAGATTGGATAAGCAATTCACAAAGAAACAATGGGGGTATATATATATATATATATATATATATATATATAATTGATGATTATAGTTTAAAGGTCAACTATATAAAAAGGAAGAAACAGTAAAAACAGTGGGTTTAAAATACATAGATTTAAGACAAGTTATTTGAAGCAACATTTTGCTAAGCTGTCTTTTAAACTATAATAATCAATTAAGTAATTTATTGCCAACCAATGATTTTGTTTGAAACAATGTATAAAGACTGATTTTCATGTTGTTATATTGATTCTGAAGAAGTCTCCGGATAAGATGAAAGCGCTCAATCAGTAAACGTTCGTATATTATGTATTATACACAGTTTAATTTTATGTTTTAGTAGCCATTTGTGGCAAGTTCTTCTATTAAAGTAGTTTTTTATCGGGCTACCCTTGGATTTTGTTTTTTTTTTTGATCGTGCAGGTCCTGGAGTGCTAAAAGACAGCCTTTATTGTATCGGAGCAGTGCCCTGTGTTTTACTTGGTTAATTTCCAAACCATCATCATTGAGAAAGTAAGAGGCCAGCTCCAGAGGTGGGCCATGGAAATTATTAATTGAAGAGAAAGAGCTTTGGTGGCAGTTATTTTTGAATGCTTCAGTCCCCCCAGGGCTTAATGACATTATAGCTATACAGTGCTTACTCAAGAGGAAGGCATATGAAAAATGACATGCTTATATCTATTATCATCTGTTTGTATTTTTTAGTTCATAGTTCATAGATTTTAGTTCATAGATTAATAGGGTGAGTGCATCAGCATTTTTGTATCATTTTTGCTTATGACCTGTTTTAAGTTAGTGATGAGTAACAGTTATTCTCAGTTTTATATTTTAAACACGCTGTTTTAAATACATGTAGTAGTCTTGACAACTGTTGCTTTAAATGTACACTTGCTTTGCTTAGGTGTCATGTGACAAGCAAGCTATTTAAGTGCAAATTTTGAATTGTTCTGGTTTTATCTGAAGAAGTCTGTATGCTTTTAGACAAAAGCGCTCATTATTTGTTGTAATAAACAGTCTATCATACTTGGTTGTGTATTCTCTGTCAGAGGTTCCAATATTCTATTGTATACAGAAACAAGGAAAAAGACAAGAGGCGATCATGAGAGAAGAATAGTGGAGTGCACTACATAATATTGTCTTTTAATGTGCGTTGTTAACTGAGATGGCAAGAACTTTTTTGTTTTTCAGTTTAATTAAATTACTGCATGGCACATATTGAGGAGGAGTACATGAAGCAAGCCAAGGCAATAGTGTTAGTAAGGTGGGTGTTGCTTTTAGACATCCATATTTTAACAATGAAGTGTGTCTGCGGCAAGATTTAGGAGATTAAGTAGGAACCCATCAATGCCTGATGAGGAATTAGGATTAATGGCTTGTATTTTTTAAATTAGAAGTCATTATGCTCACAAGTTAAACTGAAAACAAAATAGGGTGCTGTAATGATTTTGCAGCTGCCAGAACTGGGCATTGTGACTATTTCTTTTGATGTGTTTGTGGCTGAGAATGTGTAGTGTTAAAGTTGCTATATGCTGAGTAATGCTGCAAGGTTTCTTTCCAGGCGAGCACTGACCCCATCTCCAGAAACTGTCTGGTTCCGTGACAGAAACTGAGCAGTTTAAAGACCTCAAGCTTGGTGGCAAGCTAAGACTAAAGCTCTGTAAGTGGGCCCCTCATGGGAAAAGTTTACTGACACTATCTCCATGTTTGCAAATCACTTGCAGGCAGTAATACAACTTAACTGCATTTGTGAGTATTACAATGGCAGTAAATTAATTAATTAAATGTGTTAGTCTGGTAGTACAGTCCCTTTTCAGCCATGTCCTTAAGGCAAACTGACAATCACTAGGAATAACACATGAGATAACAGGTGAAGCAAAATGTAACTAATGAGGTATGCCATATACAGTATTGTAATTAGGAGGTTAAATGCATTGTTGTGGAACTTGCAGTATCCATTACTGATATGTGTATCATACACTATTTACGTCTGTACAACTTGTGCAATTGAGTTCAGTGTGATTGTTGAAAAGAAATGGTAAGCAAGTCTGTAAGACATAGAGCCAGTTATTATGCATCCTATTAGTGAATAACTGGCATTTTTTTCATCTTTTTAGCTGAAAAGTAAAATAAGTCATATTGAAACATACATACCTCAAAACAGCCGTCTTTCATAGACTGCCATATATATATGGATCTAGGACTATTTACCAAAATCACTATTTAACGAAACACAAACGCTCGCGCACAATTTTGCGCAAGTGCTTTTCTCCAAAAATGCACTTTCGCGAAACAGTAATAAAAAAATAAAAAACATAAACTTAAAAAAAAAAACATTAATCACGTTTATGCAGGGGGGCAATCCCCCTGCACCCCCCCCACTTTTATATTCTCACTCCGAGATCACACCACAGTGAGGAAAAGGGAATATTCCTTTATCCCTACTGTGCCACGATCTCACCAACAGCCCTTTTGCAATGTTTTTTACTTTTTTTATTTCTGTTTCGCGAAAATGCATTTTCGGCGAAAAAGCACTTTCGCGAAGCTGTGCACGACCATTTTTGTTTCGTTAAATTATGTTAAATTATTATGCTAATTAGGTGTCTGGACTTTTTGGTCAGATGTACCTATTTTTCAAGAGCCTTTGTACCTGTTTTCTGTGTCTAGAGGTTGAGAAGTATGTCAAACAGGCAACACACACAGGAATCTTCACAAAGTGCAGTGTACAGTAGTCTTAGATGAAAAAGAGCTTGTAAAGCAGTATATTTCTCCTCTTCTTTTCAGGAAACACATTGTTGCATGGTCTGCAGCTGAACCAAAAAGAGTGCCATGTTGTGCAGCCATCCAAATTTTAAAATTCAGGCAAACCCAAGCAAAACAAGAGCTAGTCAGTCAGTGAAGATTCAAGTAAAATCAACCAGTCTCAAACTGTCATCTAGAATGAAGATGATTGTTTTTCCCCTCACAAAAAGCAAGTTAATGAACACTCCAGGCAGGTCTAAGTAAGAAACTGACACATGAATCTTCATAGAGAGCAGTGCAATGTAGTCCCAAATCTTTGTAGGACAGTACTAGAAACTAAGTCAGAATGATTAAAAGTAAGTTGGACAAGAGGTGCTGAAGGTGTTAGTGTGTGCCAAGAGTGTGGAAAGATATGAAAGGGAAGATATAAAAGGGAGAGAAACTGAAGTTTTCATCAGCCTGAGAGGTGGACTTTCCCCGTATAATCTTGTAGTGGTTATTAGTATGGGCATGTGAGACAAGACTGGGAAGAGCTTCTGGAGTCAGATTTGTTAAGGAGTAGGCAATTCAAGACTCACTGGATTTAAGAACACAAGCAGAGTCATGGTGGATAGGGTGGGAAGATGCAGAATAATCTCGTAAGAGCAGCAGATGTGCACCACTGGAAACTCTCACTAAATTAAACATTGTCCTGTTCTGCTTACCTTAAATAAAAATGCCATCTACTCCACCCACAATTCAGATTGAATTTAATATGTTTGCAGTGAAGGAATGCAGTGCAAATCTCTTCTAACTGGATGTAATCAAGAACTTTTAAAACTTCAAGAAAAACAACAAATCTAGAGTAAAATAAACTGCAATAAAACAAGAGCAAAAGACAAGAAGCAATGCACATATGCAAACTATCAAAAAATCCAAAGTAGTAACAGAACAGCAGTCGGATGGCACTGGCAGTCCCTTCTGTCATTGTTCCTTCTAACAGTGACCCTCTGGTTCCATTTAGGGATAAGTCTAAAGAAATTTTCCAGGTATCATGGCCAATTGTCCTCCAGTCAGTATGACTACCACCTTGGGTCTCCCCTAAAAAGAGTGCAGTAGACCAACGGGACTAACTTGGTTAACAGTAAAACAAACAACCAAGTAAATAACATTTTATGTACAAGTGCTTGTACAAAAATGGCAAAGAATTTATAGTGAGCTTTGAAATTTGGTAACCATGTGGCAGATTACCACACAAAAAAGCATGCTTGTCTTTGCTTGACAAAGCCATGCTACAAGGTTTTTTTGAAAAGTGATTCAGACCCTTAATGTTAAATCTGTTATCATTCTGGTTATGTAAATGCTGACTGACTTTTTTTTCAAAATTATTAACATGATCATTGTTTTTTAAGGAAATATATTAATAGGATCCAGTATTTTTTATGTTTTTAAAGTAGAAATGGATTATGTATGGAAGATTGTATGTAATCATTAGTAATGTTCAGGTACTAATATTGCATACAGTCTTCCATACATAATCCATTTCTACTTTAAAAAGATAAAAAATACTGGATCCTATTAATATATTTCCTTAGTAATGTTCAGGTACTGCGGTGGTGGTGCTGCGGTAGCGTTGTCGCCTCAGAGTAAGACGTTGTCCTGTTCGATTCTCAGCTAGAGTGTCTTCTGTGTGGAGACATGCGTGAATGGCCGTACCTCCATTGAAGTTTGTGCATCAGGGCCAGCAACTCGGCACGTAAAAATCTACTGCCAATCATTAGCGGACTGGAGTTCCGCTGTGGCGACCCCTAACCGGGAAAAGCCGAAAGACTCAACAACATTAGTAATGTTCAGGTAAGGTGAATAATAAAGATAATTGTTTTAAAAAAAATAATAAAGTGAAATAAGATGGATAGTTACAAATACTGTGATTGTGATATATTGGTATTTTCCTCCTACTGTAAGGTGCTGCTGCCTTGAAGTAGCAGGGGTATGGGAGAGAACGCCGTCATGTTAGAGGGTGCAGAGGGCATAGATATCCTGTAAAAATACATTAAAAGCAAAGCAACAAATTCCATTTTTTGTCAGGAATTGGAGTTTATTTTCCAAAGTGTCAGGACTCACTATATTGGATCTCTATAGTCCATTGTGATTTTAGTCTAAGTTTTTCTCCCTGTTAAAAGTATATAGCTCTGCCTTGTCATCATTTCACAGTCCATGAAGAGAGAGAGAGAATAAAACATCCAGCTCAGCACAGGCTTAACAGACAGTTTTTGAATGAAGACCTCCACCTAAAATCCCTTGATAAGGAATCTAGTACTGTGCTGGTGGCTTGAATTTTCAGACTGAGAGATTTTCTTCTTCCTTTTGAAACTGTTTCCTTTGGTAATCTTCAAGTTTGGGTCCTAGAATACCCTATTTATTTTAACTGGCATGTCTGTGAAAAAAGATCTGGTATCTCTAGGTCTTTATATGAGAAAAGCCTTATTTAGTTTTACATTAGGTTTAGAGCTTTCTGTGGACTAGTACTTGTTTCCTGTTAGAGCTGTTTCTTAAACCACACCATATGTCTTCCAGCTTTCCAAAATCATAAAACATGGTTAAGTGAATGCTACGTACTTCTAAGCTACAGTGATTGCTTGCTCATCCCATTTGCCCTAGATAGAGTGGGGGATCCAGCAGCCAAACAATCACTGTATAAGTAGTTTCTTAATTCTTATTTTATTGTTTAATAAAGATGCCTGCTCTTCTCTTCCTAATGCATTACAAATGCATTCCACTACAGAGTAGCTGTTTTTAGTGCCTGTTAAAGGAATGTGTTCCTGATAGCCATTTGTACCTCTGTCATGTAGCCATCTTTAAATACATGTTTATTTATATCCTTTTAACAATGGACACATTTAGCTATGATCCAAAAATGTAAATATACTGTTGTAAAAATAGGATCAGAGTGAAAAAGAATAGCCTAATTTAGCATAACAGTGCTGTAACATCTAAGCATAACTATTTGAAGTGAATAGTCTTAACGTAAGTGGGTTAGTGAAATGCAGTAAGATGCTGTGACATAGGGGTAGGTACTGGTTAAGTCTTGTTTTGGTAGGTTTTGGAAGAGGATAGTGATAGGAGAATTGGTCCATTTATGAAGTACTGGAGTTTGGATCTGGGAGGAATGCCTCCCATGGCAGGACTCTTTTGTAGGGCACCCTGCCTTACATATTTCCTTGTTTCAGATGGTCTGCATCTTCTTTTTGCTTCTTTTTCATAAACTGCTTTGGATTCTTTCTCAGCTGCTAGGATCTAATCCAGGAGTTCTTCTAAAATAGGATTTTACTGATATTCAAGTTCTTATCGTACTCGTACATTTTTAAGAAAGGACTCCTTCACCCAGCTCTGTGGTATAAAGAATCAAAACCCTGACTGTGACCCAGATGAACTGAATTCTGTCATCAGCTCTGGCACAAGAATAATCAAGACGAGAGGGGTGAGAGTGAGAAGCCAGTACTGGCTTTCCTATCTTGCTGGAGGGAGGAAGTCTGGTCCCATTAAGATATCTGTGGTCCAGCATAAAGCAGTATGGGTTAGAGTGGCAACCACACAGTGCATTAGCTTGGGTGACTGGTTATGTGTGCATATTACATGCATGCATCCCCCCCAGGAAGCAAGAAGTGTAGATTACAGTTGCTGCAAAGAGAGGTTAGAATAGGTAGGACCAGCCTCATATGTATGAGGGCTTATTACTGATGCCTGGCTTTTGCTTCTGAGGGGAATGAATGGACCTATGTGCTGTTATCCTGACCAAGGAAAAAATGGGCTATAAAGCTCTTGCTGCAGTTAAGGAATGAAGGGGTCATCTGTCCCACTAAGGAAGAACAAATGGATCAGTTGGATGGTAGGAGGGGGATTTCAAATGGTGGTAGTGGGGGTCTAAACAAGGAACTCTTTGAACTGGTTCCCTTTTATGCATTCTCCTCTCCCACCTTTTGGCAGAATAATATTTTAGGAATATATATATCTATGCATATGCATCGAAAGGGAGAAACTTAGGAAAATTCCAGTGGATAAAATGGTTTATTAAAAACATTAATGTTTTTACACTAAGATGTGCTTGTTTGGAGTGTATACAGTTTAAAAGGTTCCAAATTTCTTCTTGCCAAGGAAGCTTGTTTACATCATGTAAATCAGTGAAACAAACACACATGGGGGATGGAGTTGGGATAATGGATAAGGTGTTTACCTCAGAGATACAAGGTACAGAGTTTAATTCTCACCTTTGAAAAGGAACTGGTCTTGGCTTAAAATGATCCACAAGGGCACTTAGCCTAGTACTTGCCGATAAACCTATAAGAAGTTTTATAACAGGATACATTTTTACACTGAAATGTATATGTCATTCTCCGGAGGTCATGTGGTTTGACTGGAGGAAAGAAATGGAGACTGACTGAGGGGTGCTGTTTAACCCAACTTCACGAAATGTCATTGTATGTCAAGAGGAGAAATGGATTCACATAACATGGGTGCTGGTACCAATTTCTATATGCAGAACAAGAAGTGAAAGTAAATCCAGTGTTTAGGTTGGACTTCAGGAATTACTTTCACAAGTATATGGATATGATCAGTACACACACACACACACACACACACACACACACACACACACACACACACACATGTATCTTCCAGATCTGTGCTGTAAAATTTCTGCCATTGTAATGCAACAGAGAAGCAAGGATAATGACTATGAGACAGAGGCTAATCTGAGCCATTTCTGTTATAGTTTACCAAGAGAAGGCTTAACTATTCAGCTTTCTACAGTAGTTTTCATTTTGATGAAATTAATATCGGTGGAAATTTCACAGATGAAAGCGTGTTTTCTGTATTTACATAGTTGCAAAATGTTTTGTGTAGCTTTCTAAAGGCAGAACAGTAACCCTGAGCAGGTTTCTAGTTCTAGTTCAATGGATATCAATCAGTAAAGAACGAAAAGGAATAATGAGATGCTGTAAATTTGCCTTTGTAGTATATACTTTTTTTTTCATTTTCCCAGTTCTTGCACTTTTACCACTTATTTTTGGGAAACTTAAATATGGCTTTGTACGCATGACCACACCATGGTTGGGGACTGTGTATGATGCCTTCTATTGCCATATCACTGGGATATTGTGAACCTCACAGCTTCATTTTTCCTCTGCTTCACTGTATGACTGTATTGTTAGGTTTTGAGTCTTATATGTTATACAGTGCTGCAACAATCTCCATCTATATTTTGTCACGATGTATACCTGCCCTGTCCTCAGGCACCATGTTGGAACACAAATAACACATTCTCTACCAAAGAATAGCAAGTTAACCTTGTAAGACAGTAAATTGTGCTTCTCCCCCTCCCCCTAAAACAAAGGAAAGTTGCTCCTCATTTCTCTGAGCAAGAGAGAAGCTAGTCTGCTGCTGCATTTCTGCTTGGTGGGGGGGGGGGGGGGGGGGCTGCACTGGAAGTGTTTTAGTATGCTGCTGCAGTCCTTCTGCAACTAAGATGTAAGGATACTGCTCCATTTTGCTTTATTCCCTTTGGTTGACCCCATGACAAATTGTGCTTGTTTCTGAACCCTAGTTGCAGCATGGGAGAAAAACTTTTTGCTACCTGAATTGTTTTAGGCAGGCCATTTTGTCTTTGTTATTAAATGGTGTATTGAGAGGAAGAGGGGAACTTGTTGTCTCTTCTGGACTTAATTTACTGTTTGTTTTATTAGATATCGATTACCAAAGGAAAAAAAAGAATGTCACAGATGAAAGCATGGCCACATGTAATGAACATTTAGTCTTCACTTCACCCCTCCTCCCCTAAAAAAATATTACATCTACTAAAGAAGTCTTAGAATTTTATTTTTAAACTGTTTTCTCTATGCAGATACTGATTATTTTGCAATGTAGCAAAACAGTGCTTAGCTGGTAGTATGTCTTGGGAATAATCTCTGCATTATGTGTCAGAATGCACTTGGGGGTTGCCCTGACAATGTTGTTACTGTTGCAGCTGCTTTCTCAGCAGGAGTTGCATTACATTTATGTGACCTTGGCACTATACTCATGCTGTGCACTACCTCCAATAATGATGTCAGTTGATTAGATTACTAAACTGGCAGTCATGGCAATGGGACACAACATGTTCCAATTGGTTGCTTGAAGTAGGCTGCAGGGCAGTGGGAGTGAGGTTAATGTTGGATGAGGCTGAAAGGCACAGGTGCTGACAGGGGCTTTGACCTTTGCTACTATAATATCACTGTTTCACAGGGAAGGGCAGTTTTGTAACCCGCTTTCAGGCCATCAAAAATTGATTTAATTGCAATTTTTTTCTTCCAATTAGAGGCACCGAAGTATAAATAATCAGAGTAATAGAGAGTAATAAGGCTCAGATGAAACCCTTTCCTTTGCCTCTTTTGTATCTTGTGTCATTGTGGATCAGAGGTCAGAGAGCTTACATATTCTTTTAGGCTGTGTTGCCTCCATTTGTACAAAGTGGTTTACCCAACAGTAATTAAAATGCCAATATAGGCCAGGTGCACTGAATGCACTTGATGGGCTCTCTTGTAAAGGATTTGACAACTCTTGTGGCCTGCCTTGCCAAAGTGCACCAGCCCCCGCATCAAAAGGCGTATAAATGCAAGACATTGGCTGATAGGCAACATTTGGCTTCTGTAGCATTCCTTTGTACTTCAAGTTGTATGCAACTGATAGAAGAAGCATTCCCTCATTCTTCCCTTTTATATTTATTCTAACTCATTTAGATTTGCAGTGGCAGACGTATGTTAGAACAAGATTTAGAATAACTGTAAATGGGAAATAAAAAAACTGCTTCTGTGTACTTCACCTCATACTCTCACTCTTTTTGCTTCAAGAAAAAGCAAGTCCATTTAAAATTGTGACTAAAATGTCACACACATACACATCCATCTGGCCAGAGTGGTAGTGCTCACTAACTGTTTTGAAGTATTGTAGGATTACAGAAGTAATCAACATAAAATAAATATGAGTTTTTTTTCCCTAAAGTTCAAGTTCGTACTAAAGTTCTTACAGCTTTGCTCATGAGCGATGCATATATATTGGTTAGATAATAGCATATAATTTCAAGTTAAATGGCAGCACTAACAGTTCAGCTGTGATTTAAAACTCGATCTGCCCTGGTTCTTAGCCACTCTAGAAACAGTTAACCTGGTATCACATGCTATTCGTATGCAAGTGGTCCACCCTGCATAGAAAAAAAAGTCATCAGGAGCCACACTGAATATAGCTACAGACAGATTAGGAGTGCCAAATCCACAAGATCAGCAGGGAGCTCAGACGTGCCAAAAGGGCAACTACCACTGAAGGTAGGGTTGATATGGGCAAAATAGTGTTAAGGACAAGGTGAATATTCAAGAACTTGAGAAGAGGGGACAAACAGCAACTGCATTTTTTCTGTCTCTTGAGAATATTGAAAAGGGGGCCTGAAAAGGTGATTGGATATACAGTTTGCCAAGCACTCAGTATTTTTGATATTTGGCTAAGGTAGCAACAGATAGTTTGGCTTTGTCTAAAAATAGTCAAAATTCCCACCAGTTTTAAGTTTGTAAACTTGGCAGTGGAAATGACATTTCAAAACATCTAATCACAACAGTTCTTCTCATGCAGAGTAACTCACCACTCATGCATGCATTATTGTAAGGAAATATAGAATGTGACCATTTCGAGTGTGGAAACAGCAGAAGTGAGGAAGAGTGCACGTTGCTCTAAATTCAAACCTGGACAAGACAGAATGAGCTTGATCCTCTAGACCATTAGGAAACGAACACCATAAGCAGCAGAAAAAAAGAGTACTGTCAATAGAGGGATCGATGTCAGTTGATCCAGTTTTCAGAACCTCTAAACTTA
This sequence comes from Protopterus annectens, assembly GCF_019279795.1. NCBI lineage: Eukaryota > Metazoa > Chordata > Ceratodontiformes > Protopteridae > Protopterus > Protopterus annectens. The sequence goes on from NC_056748.1 coordinate 600,841,303, forward strand.
TATCAGTGAGACAATATGACTGAGTTTCTGAAAACTGGAACATTTAAAAAAAATGCGAAAAAACACAAAAATCTATCTTTTTATGTTTTTTTTTGCAGGGGGCAAGCCCCACTGCACCCCCACACCTCCTGCTTAATTATATATACCAACTCTGAGATTGCACTACATTGTGGAAAATGATAAATTTCCCATTCCTCACTGTACTGCGATCTCCATTCAAAAGCTTCAGGTTTTCTGAAATTTGATCAATCATTTCACAGATATGAATTTCGAGTTTCTGAAAACTCCCATCATTGACAATGATCCCAATAGAGACAGGTTCATAGGTTCATACTAGGCTATCTGCCCTAGGGCATTTATAAGCCTAGCCAGAGTGTGTTTGGCTTTCGCCACCCATTTTAAATTAATTTTGCTATGCCCTTTTTCGAGGTTAGTATACTGTGCCTCTGTCTAACAGTGACACAGAAGTGATACCAGGGGTAAACCTACGATCTCCCATCCACTCATCAAGATTCCTCTTGAAGAGAGTCAATGAGGGACTCTGCCTAACCTGGACTGGGATTTTATTCCAGAGTGAAGGGAGTCTCTGGGTTATGAATCTGTCCCTCCAGCATGTCCTATTTATTTCAGTGCTGAGGTTCAAGTCTCTCGAGTGCGTAGCTCGATGGGATTTGGATTTTCTGAGGTGCAGCATGTCCATTAATTCCGGGTTGGACATGGCTTTATACGTCAGGCACAGATCGCCTCTGAGCAGGTGGTATGCCACTGAGTAGAGCTGGAGTTTCTTTAACCGGGCAGCATATGGCATCTGTTTGAGCCCTTTGATCCTCTTGGTGAGGTACTTTTGGGGTCTTTCCAGTTGCTGCAGGTGTCTGGTAAGGTACATCCCAAAAGGGGCATTGTACTCAATTATGGGCCTGATGAGGGATGAGTAGAGAGGCACGATAACCTCCCCTGATCGAGATGTGAATCCCTTCATGATTAGGTGGGCTATATAAAATGTTTTTCTAACCACTTTGGCCACATGGTTGTCAAATGAGAGATTGCTATCAACTTGGGTCCCCAGGTCCCTAATTACTTCTTCTGTACTTAATGGATTACCACCTATGTGGTAATTTGTGGGCACTTTGTTTTTGCCAAAGGGGATGACTATACACTTTTTGGCGTTTAGCTTGAGGCCATGGCTCTGGCACCAGTTGTCTGTTTCTATGAGGCCCTTTTGGAGGATGCTTGTGTTGGCTGGAGAGTCGATTATAGTGCCCAGTTTGCAGTCATCTGCAAACTTTTTCAGCCACAGTCCTTCCATGTTGGCCTGTACCTCCGAGAAATATATACCGAACAGGAGAGGTCCCAGGACTGAGCCTTGTGGGACGCCACTTGTAACTGGTTTGGAGTCTGACATGGCTCCAGCAATTCTAACCATGTGGGTTTTGTCCTTGAGCCAGTTTGCAACCCATCTAGTGACATAGGGGTTTATATTTAAGCTGGTGAGCCTATCTATAATGCCCGAGTGGGGTATTGTATCGAAGGCTTTTGTGAGGTCCAGGTAGGTTGTGTGGACCACCTTCCCCTCGTCAATGGCCTTGGTGACTGTTTCAAAGAAATCGACCAGGTTTAAGAGGCAGGATCTGCCCTTAACAAAGCCGAACTGGGTAGGATCCAGTGTCTGTAGGTCCCCAATATCTTTTTTTATGCGGTCCATGATGATCCTTTCCATAGCTTTGCAGACCAAGCTAGTCAGGCTTATCGGGCGATAGTTTCCAGGATCCATTGAGGCACCACCTTTGTGGAGAGGGACCACTGTTGCTGTATGCCACTCTTTGGGTACATATCCTGTGGTAAGGCTGAGATTGAACAGTAGTTTTATGTTTGGGTTTAGCTCTTCTTGGAGTTCATGTAGGACGCAGCCCGGGATACCGTCTGGTCCCATTGATGCTGTGTTTTTTGCTTTGGAGAGGGCGGCTCTTACCTGAAAATCTGAGATGTCAGGGGGGCAGAACTCTGCTGGGATAGATATTTGCCCTTTTGGTGGGGGGGGGGGAGAAGTTTGCGCTGAACCTGTCAGCTAGGATGTTGGCAATGTCTGTGGATTCGGTGTATTTTTTGTCATTTTGGACTAATACTGAGCATATCTGGGAATTCCCACCCAGGTTCCTAACATAACTAAAGAAAGCCTTGTGATTATCCTTAGTGTCCTGTGCAATTTTTCTCTCGAAGCTGGCCTTAGACGATTTTATGAGTGCCCGTAGTTTTTTGCTAACACTGATCAGAGATGCCTTCCCTTTTTGGGATTTTGCTCTATCATGTAGTAGCTTCCTCCTTCTATTGTATAGTTTGTTTATGGCTGGGGTCCACCAGACAGGACGTCTGCCTTTGGAGGATTGGGTCTTGGTTTTATTTGGGATTGCATGATCCATGCATTCCTGAAGGTGCTCATAGAATGCATTTATAAAGGATTCTGCGGTCTGGGCCATATTTTCCACAGGCCCGGGGGCTTTAAAGGATTCCACCTCGGTTTTGAGGAATGTGAAATTTGCTTTAGAGAAGTTTTTCACTGTGCTTTTCTGGGCAGGGGGTGGGGTTGGGATGTGAATATCCAGTGAGATTATTTTATGGTCTGATCTTACCAGTGAGGGATACACTTCTGGTCTGGAGCATAGAGTCCCCATGTTGGTGATGATCTGGTCCAGTATGTTTTCCTCTCTTGTGGGAGTGGTAACAAGTTGTTCCATAGCATTTGAGTTTATAAATTCTAGGAACCTTTGAGCTAGGGTGTTGGAGCTAGAGTAATGCTCCCAGTCTATGTTTGGGTAGTTGAAGTCGCCCAATATAATGGTGTTTGGAGAGACCTTCATATTTTCCAGTGTTCTCAGGAAGGCCGAGTGGGGTTCCTGGGTTTGGGAGGGTGGTCTGTAGCAGGCTATAAACTGGAAGGCAGTTTTACCCACTGTTAGTTGCACATGGATAGTCTCTGATGCTTTGTGCTGTGCCACCAACCTGGAGGTGTGGGTATCTTTGACGAATATTGATACTCCCCCCTCTTTTTCTGGTTCGGTCCAAGTTTTGGGGCCGAAAAGCATGGTATGAGGTATAACCTGGTAGTGCTGAGGTACTCTCGGGAGCCTTGAACCAGGTTTCTGTTACTGCATAGATATCGATGTTCTCCATGCTAAGGAGAGTTTCGAGTGCATGCATCTTGAGGTTTAGACTTCTGGCGTTGAGTAGATTACTCTTAGTTTCTTATCCCTCGTGATACCTATGGAGGTGGGTTTGTCTTTTGAGCCTTGCCTAAAAATGGCACTATGGGGGTAGCAAGAGCCTTTGCCAATATCCGAAAGCCCAGGGGTGACAGGTGCAAGCCTTCCCCAGCGAAGCATCGTGGCCTGTCGAGCATGTCATCCCAGGCTGACAGGCATTGGATCCCCTTTGAATGACACCAATACTTAAGCCAATTGTTGAAATTGATCATCTTGTCTTCATATTGTGGCATCATTCTTGGTGAGGGTAAGATGCTACTCAAGGTCAGGGTTGGGCCACATGCTCAGAGAGCTCCTCTATGTCTCTTTTCATGTAGTCCAGGGAGGTACGTCTCCGGTCATTCACACCAGCATGGACAATGACTGAGTCATATTTGTACTTGCCTTGGAGTGACCTGAGTGCTTGTGTTATGTGGCGGATCCTAGCGCCCGACAGGCAGCTCACCGTGACCTTCTCCTTGTTCAGCCTGGTGAGCGGGACGTCAGTGTGCCTGACGATAGAGTCACCTATTACAAGTGTATCAGGTGTGTTGTTTAGCCTTAAGGGCTGTGACTGTTCGGCACACTGGCTTTGTGAGCTATGTGTTGCACGTGTTTTGTTTTGGGGTAACAGTTGCTTGGGTGTCTGCTTTGGAGGTCTCTGCTGCTTAGGCAGATTTTTATTTAGAGCCTCCGAGTATGTTTTTGTGTGTTTATGTGTTTGGTTTGCTGTCGTGGTAGGTCTATGTGAGACTGGAATTATAGTGACTGTGGTTTCCTTCTCCTCCTGACAGGTTTCACCAGTACTGAGTTGAGAGAGCTTAGCCTCCAGTTTGGCTATATGGTTGCATCTCTCACATGTATTGGAATTTGTTGGGAGGAGGAAAGGGTTGTCTGTGTACATGAGGCAGTTGTAACATTGCCTCAAGATTCCCAGATTCACCAGCTGGACCGGAGAGGAGATTGACAACTGACCTTTGGACATGCTAGAATAGTATTGGGAATTCCTTTATAATTGAGAAAAAAAAGGGCCAGTGGGAAACAAGGTACTCAAGGGGAGTTTGTGAGGGTGTAGTGCTTTTAATTTTTTAGTGCTGACTTATATAATTGCTTTAGTGAGCAAGTGCCAGCTAACTTAAATGCAATGTGTTACAGGTAACTTAAATGCAAAAATGACAAACAGTAACTTTCTTTCAAGTGAAACAAGGAAATAAGTATAGTAAGCAATGCAGATGTCACTAGGGATCCACAGAAGCACTGAAAAGCTGCGTTTTAGGTAGTCAGTTGTGTATGAAATGTGTGCGGAGCTATCAGGAACTCAACAACCATTTAAATGATACAGAGAGAGATTGGTTGATCCTTGTTATAGGAACAGCAGCTATATATTTATGATTGTAAACCCATAGAGAAGACCTTAGATGCTAAAGGGATGTGTATGTTTGGGTGATTTTGCATATTTATGTTGGGGGACTAGTATATTAATTGCAGACTTATTACAAAGTTTCACCCCAAAATGGCCATCAGACATTTAGAGTTCAGTATTGCCATATGAAGTTTGTAAGAAACTTGTAATAAATGGCTATAGCTATAGCTCGGACCCCTGCCATAACCAAAATCTACAACAGAGGAAAGAAACTTCTGCAAAAAAGAGTAAAATCCCATGATTGGAGGAACTCCCTGGTCAGCCTCAGTAAGAAGTTGAGATCCCTTATAAAACCCTCCAAAGCTAGTTATGAAAACAAAATCGCCACTGTTTCTAAAGCCAACCACGAAACATTCTATAGCTATGTCAAGAATCTCGATGGCAACACTCAGACCTGCTTTGAGTTACAGCACAATGGCACTAAATATACAGAACCAACTGATATTGCCAACATCCAGATAGGCAGATAGGTTCAGTGCTAACTTTACCCCCCTCTCACTCCCTAAAGGGCCCATCTCTATACCAGAAGAATGCAGAGTTCCTGTAATCACAGCTGCACAGGTAAAAACCACTCTCTCCAAATCCAAGAACACAGCATCCATGGGACCTGACAACATCCCAGGCTGCATTCTACACGAACTACAGAACAAACTGGCACCCCACCTAAGTACCATGTTCAGTCATAGCCTCACCTCAGGCTTTGTGCCCACTGAATGGCGCACAGCGACGGTTGTCCCACTCAACAAAGGGGGATCCACCATGGACCCTGGGAACTACCGCCCCCTTAGCCTGACGAGCCTGGTCTGCAAAGCCATGGAACGTATCATCATGGAACTTATAAACAAAAACACTAGTAATCTCCAAACTCTGGACCCCACCCAGTTTTGGTTTGTAAAAGGCAGATCATGTCTCCTAAACCTGATAGACTTTTTTGAAGCGGTCACCAAAGCCGTAGTCGAGGGTAAGGTGGTTCACACAGCCTATCTAGATCTCGCCAAGGCTTTCAACACCATCCCCCACTCTGGAATTATAGATAAACTCACTAAACTAGGTATAAATCCCTATGTCACAAGATGGGTTGCCAACTGGCTCATTGACAGAACCCACACTGTGAAAGTAGCAGACTCCAAATCCGACTTCAGACCATTGACAAGTGGAGTACCACAGGGTTCAGTCCTGGGTCCTCTCCTGTTTGGTATCTACTTCTTTGAAGTACAGGCTAACACAGAAGGTCTTTGGCTAATGAAGTTTGCAGATGACTGCAAACTAGGAGCCATAATTGAAACTCCCAATGATGTGGACATCCTACAAAAGGGCCTCACTGAGACAGATGCCTGGTATCAGAGCCATGGCCTCAAGCTCGATGCCAAAAAGTGCATTGTCATCCTTTTTGGCAAAAATTCTGTACCCATGAACTACCACATAGGCAGTGATCTACTTAACACCGAAAGTGTGATAAGAGACCTTGGGAAAGAGGTGGACAGTAATCTCTCCTTTGATAATCACATTGCCACAGTAGTCAGGAAATCCTTTTACGTGGCACACCTCATCATAAAAGGTTTCTCATCCAGGAAAAAAGAGGTAATTGTTCCCCTCATCACTCATTAGACCCATTATAGAGTACCATGCCCCTTTTGGTATGTACCTCACAAGACATCTACAACAACTGGAAAGGCCGTAGAAGTACCCCAGAAAGAGGATTACTGGCCTAAAACAGATGCCCTACGCAAACCATCTCAAAAAACTCTAGCTTTAGTCCGTCGCATATCGCCTATTCAGAGGCGATCTCTACCTAACATACAAAGCTATGTCAAACCCAGAGCTGTTGGACATGCTCCACTTAAAGAAATCCCAATCCCTCCGAGCTACACGGTCTAGGGACCTAAACCTTGTCACCACAATAAACAGAACATGCTGGAGGGATAGATTCCTGTCCCAGAGACTTCCCATACTCTGGATCAAGCTACCTATCTATATCAAACAAAGCTCCTCATTAGCACTCTTCAAGAAAAATCTTGATGACTGGATGGGAAATAGGAAATCCACCCCAGGGATCACTTCTGTGGCTCTGCTCGACAGGGGCACAGGAAAATAATTTTCTTGGGTGGCGAAAGCCAGGGTACCTTTTTGGCTAGGCTTATATAGGCCCTAGGGCCAATAGCTTAGTACCTACTTATGAACCTACCTACCTGTGAACTTATGGCCTATGTGAGCAAAAACTACTTCACACTTTTCTCTTAAAAGAATTTGCTAGCCTAATGACTAGTCTGGGTAGGGATGTTATTAATTTATAATTATTTTTCATGACATGCTGTAAATACACTATATGTAGACAGAATTATGACACACAAAAATCAACATTGTCTGAAGATATACAGTCTGTATGCTTATTAGTGACTCATTAAAAGAAAAGCAAAAAACACAGAAGAAGACAAGTTAGGTTAGAAGGAATTGAGCTTGTTTACAATTCCTTTGAGATAACAAATGTTAACTAAAGTATAGTTTTAATCTTCGGTCCTTTCCTTCTTTATTATTTCCCCTACCCAGCTCTGCCACCTTATTTTCTCCAAAAATATACTCCTTGTAACTATTTCTGGAAGCTTCCGGTTCAAGGCTAAGCTCTGATTGCTCCTTGTCACTGAACGCACTTTATTGGTGTATAAATCACTGTTGCAATAGTAGATAGAGACGTTGTTATATATGTTGGAAAGTGATAACTGTCATTTTTTTTTGGTTGGGGTCCTTTCTCCTTTACTGTTACCTTTGTGATACTGTAGTACTTGTTGCATATTTTTCTTAGATGTCCCTGAAGTTCTCCAGTGGTTGTGAAAGGGTCAACAGCACAAAAAAGATACATAGATGGAAACTTTAGAAGCTGCATTTCATGTGGATGTACAAGACCCATTCACAGCTTATTACTGTAACACAAATGTATATGGCTGGTGTAGGTGATCTGACCCACCTTTGTCATAGGACAGCTGATTAAAAACTGCAAATACAGTCTGCAGGAGATTTTGTTCCTAACTACATAAGACCTCCCCTCCATCAGCAAAATGGAAGATTTTTGATCTTTATTTTTTTTTTTTGCTTAAAATACCCTATCCTCAGATCAAACCACAAGAAAATGTGCACAGGTTAAGTGGAGCATGATCTTCTGTCAGACAGATGTATTGTTGGGTAATGAGTTTAAGTCCAAATGATACCATAAAAACAACAGCAGTTATAAAAAGATTCTTGATTCATCACCAAAATATGTGACACATGATGGGGCAAGAGGGCAAACTTGGCAAATGTTGCAACAGATAAAAAGCTTGAGAGTCAAAACTGGAAATATAAATCAGAATGAATTAAAATGCACTTAATGTTTCAGTGTTTGTGGACTGCAGAACATCAGAAGGCATTACAGATTTATGTTTTTTTCTTTATTCTCATATATATTCTTTTCTTTCACCAGTTCCTATTGACCATATGCTTCTTCTGACTAATTTTTCTCCTACAGCACCTGAGACACAAGAACATTTCCACAAGTGTGTTCATCTACATGGACTTGGTGGTCCCTTAGAGGAGGGTATGTTACCCAGGCTGCTGCAGAGGGTATTTTTGTATCTGCCCAAACTCCTGTGAACATACAGCAGCTGCAATGAATAACTACAATACCAGACATAAACATCTGCACTTCAGTGAATCATAATCCTGGCTACATAATACACTACTTGACATAAGCACTTCTGATACAACCAAATGCTGCTGCTGATTTTTTCCGTGATACCCTGCCTCTGCTGGGTGTCAGGACAGCAATATGTTTCTGTGCCTCCCTCCCCCAGAATGTATGAGCTGTTGTCAGCCACAAAGTCCTACCTTCCCTGGCCAGCTTCCTAAACTCCCTGGTTGCTAATCAATCAAGGGTCATTGGGTCACAGTAAGAACTTTAACCTTCTTCACAGAATAGGCTCATAATGAATTCATAATGTAAAATAGTTTGGGACATTGAGAAATATTGCAGCCTTCTTGTTGCACTAAGTGTTTTGAGAACTAAAATGATTGAAACCCATTATAATGCCTGAAGGGTAAAACACGAGAGGTACTTGGACACATATGAAAAACTCCAGTTTCTGTAACTGTTGAACATGCAGAAGTTGAATTGCATCCTGGCATGTTTGTGGCCTATTCGAAAACCTTTTAGGTTCATAGATGTTTACTAGGCTAACAACCACAAGGGCCTAGCCATGCATCTCAAATCTCTGACAAGTTCTGATACCCTTGGTAAGTGTAAGCAGGGTCTTGGGAGATGAAACACAAGCTAGGGCCTGGGAGATAAACCATTTACAGGTTGCCTGTGTCCATTAGAGACATAGGTGCCAAACCAGGGATGAATTTCCTGTTCTCCATCCAGTTTGCACTTGAATTGGGTTAGGGAGGAACTCTGCTTCACATGGATGGAGAGCCTGTTACAGAGATGGGGTACATACCTGCCTCTTCAGCAGGTTTTATTTATATCACCAGCAAAGTTTAAGTCTTTAGAGTGAGTAATTCTAGTGTTGTTTGTTTTGCAGATACGCAGGAGGTCCATCAGAGTGGGGTCTGACAATGCCCTGTATGTCAGGCATACATCTCCCCTCAAAAGCCTATAGGAGACAGAATACAGGGATAGAGCCTTGAGACAGTCTGCATAGGACATTTTACTTAAGCTCTGTATTCTTTTAGTGAGGAACCTCTGTGGACGTTCCAATTGTTGGATATGCCTGGTTAGGTACGTACCAACGGGGACATTGTACTCGATGATAGGTTTGATGAATGCTGAATACAATGGCACAATGACTTCCTTGGACTTGGATGCCATACCTTTGTTTATCAGTTGCGCAGCATAGAAGGATTTCCTCACTACTGTAGACACATGATGGTCAAAGGCTGAGATTACTATCTATGTGTGTCCCTAAGTCCCTGACTACTGGGTCAGCTCTAAGAGATGTGTTGTCAGCAATAGCTACCAGGGTTGGATGACTTCCTGAAGTATACTGTTATGCATTTCTTGGCATATAATTTTAGTCTATGGCTCTGACAGCAGTTGTTTGTCTGTGCCATCCCCTCCTGGAGAACATTTGTGTCAGAGTGGGATTCAATGACAGCTCTTAATTTGCAGTCATCTGCAAATTTAATCAACCAGAGACCACTGACATTGGCCTTGACTTCTGAGAAGTAAATGCCAAAAAGGAGCAGTCCAAGGACTGACCCTGAGGGACTTCACTTGTGATTAGCCTCTTTGTAGAGGTAGACTCCCCAATTCTAACTTCCTGGGTCCTGTCTGTGACCCAGTTGACTTTCCACCAGGTGACATATGGATTTGTACCTAACCTTTTGAGTTTGTCAACAATGCCCGAGTAGAGTATTGTGTCAGATGCTTTGGCCAGGTCAAGGTAGGCAGTGTGAACCATTTTGCCCTCCTCCATTACTTTAGTGACTTTCTCAAAAAAGTCCACTAGGTTGAGTAGGCATGATCTGCCCTTGACAAAACCAAACTGGGTTAGGTCCAGTGTCTGAAGTTTACTATATCACTGTTGATCATTAACATGATAATTCTTTCCATGGCTTTACAGATGAGACTAGTAAGACTTCTATGTCTGTAGTTCCAGGGTCAGTAGATGGTCCAACTTTGACTGTTACTGTTCTCCATTCATGCAGCACGAAGTCTGTTTGGAGGCTCTAGTTAAATAGCAATTCCAGAGGCCCTGATAGGTCATGTTTCATGCTGTTTAGAAGGCATCCTGAGATATTGTCTGGACTCATTGTTGCAGTGTTCTTGGTCTTGGAGAGACCATTAAGGACCTGTTCCCTAGTGATAGCAGGGGGAGTTGTATTAGATGGTATTTCCTGAGAGAAGGTTGAGGGGGAGAGAGGGATAAAGTTGGAGCTAAATTTATTGGCCAGTAGGTTTGCTATATCTTCTAGCTCAGTATAGGTGGCTCCATTTACAATGATCTCTGCACACAATTGTTTATTGCCTTTGATTTTGCAGACATATCTAAAGAATGCCTTGTGGTTGTCCTTGGCCTAGGAAACCAGATTCACTTGAAATTTGGCTTTGGTAGACTTTATTTGTCCTCTGAGATGTTTGTTTAGTTGAATGAGAGTGGTTTTATCCTGCTGGGTGCTGCACCTCCTAATGTTTGCCACAATTTTCTTCCTTCTGTTATCCAGACTATTGATTTTGTGATTCCACCAGGGTGGCTTGTTTTGTGAGTTAGTTCTGTACTTCTTCCTAGTGGGTACAGCTGCCTCTATGCAGCCAACATGCTTGTACAGGGTTTCTGTGAACAGTTCTGGATAGATAGCAGTGTTCTCATGCATTATGGGGGCTTGAAATTTTGCCAGGTTATCACAATAGCAGGAGGTTAGCCTTAGAGTAGTTCCTGAATATTCCAGGTTTAGCTGGGGGGGGGGGGGTCGAGGTTTTATTTTTACTTCATAGGTTCATAGGTTTATACTAGGCTATCTGCCCTAAGGCATTTATAAGCCTAGCCCAGAGTTTTTGTGGCTTACGCCACCCCTTATGTTAAAAAAATACTGTGCCCATTAGTTTGTTGTGCCTCTGTCCAGCAATGAGACAGAGATGATTCCCGGGGTAAACCTATGATCTCCCATCCACCGGTCAAGATTTCTCTTGAACAGAGCCAGCGAGGTGCTCTGCCTCACATGGACCGTGATTTTATTCCACAACATAGGGAGTCTCTGGGTGACAAATCTATCCCTCCAGCATGTCCTATTTATATCCGTGCTAAGGTTTACGTCGCTTGCTCTAGTGGATCTGGTAGATTTGGATTTTTTGAGGTGGAGCATGTCCATTAATTCCGGGTTGGACATGGCCTTGTATGTCAGGCACAGGTCACCTCTGAGCAGACGGTATGCGACTGAATAGAGCTGGAGTTTCTTCAGTCTGGCAGCATATGACAGATTTTGGAGTCCCTTTATCCTTTTGGTGAGGAACTTTTGGGGTCTCTCCAATTGCTGCAGGTGTCGGGTGAGATACATCCCGAATGGGGCATTGTACTCTATCATTGGTCTGATAAGTGAAGAGTACAGGGGAACAATGACCTCACTTGATCTGGATGTGAATCCCTTCATGGTCAGGTGGGCAATGTAGAAGGTTTTTCTAACCACTTTAGCAATGTGAGTGTCAAAAGAAAGGCCACTGTCAGACTGGGTCCCCAGGTCCCTGATAACCTCTTCTGTGCTTAGTGGATTGCCACCTATATGGTAGCTTGGGGTTACCTTGTTTTTCCCGAAGGGTATGACTATACATTTTTTGGCATTTAACTTCAGGCCATGGCTCTGGCACCAGCTATCAGTTTCCATGAGACCCCTCTGAAGGATATCTGTGTCCGATGTACTTTCCAATATGGCTCCCAGTTTGCAGTCATCTGCAAACTTTGTCAGCCATAGTTCTCCTATGTTAGCCTGTACTTCTGAGAAGTAGATGCCGAACAACAGGGGGCCAAGGACTGAGCCCTGTGGGACACCACTTGTGACCGGCTTGGAGTCTGACATGGCGCCAGCTACTCTAACCCTGTGGGTTCTGTCCTTTAGCCAGTTTGCAACCCATCTTGTGACATATGGGTTTACATTTAAGCTGGTAAGTTTCTCTATAATACCCGAGTGGGGTATTGTGTCGAAAGCTTTTGCAAGGTCAAGGTAGGCTGTATGGACTGCCTTTCCCTCATCAATAGCCTTGGTGACTGTTTCGAAGAAGTCGACCAAGTTCAAAAGGCATGATCTGCCCTTGACAAAGCCAAACTGGGTCGGGTCCAATGTCTGCAAGTCCCCTATGTCTTTGTTTGAGCTCCATTATGATCCTCTCCATAGCTTTGCAGACCAGGCTTGTTAAGCTTATGGGGCGGTAATTACCAGGGTCCGTAGAGGCACCGCCTTTGTGGAGTGGGACCACAGTTGCCGTACGCCACTCCTTGGGCACGTATCCTGTGGTAAGGCTAAGATTAAACAGCTGCCTTATGTGCGGGTTTAGTTCCTCATTGAGTTTGTGTAGCACACAGCCGGGGACACCATCCGGTCCCATTGATGCTGTGTTTTTAGCTTTAGAGAGAGCAGCTTTCACCTGCGCATTGGAGATTTCTGGGAGGCTACACTCCGCTGGGATAGTTATCTCTCCTTTTGGGAGGGAAGGGGGGTGAAGTTTGCACTGAACCTGTCTGCCAGTATGTTGGCAATCTCTGTGGGTTCAGTGATTTTTGTATCATTTTGGACTAATTCTGAGCATATCTGGGAGTTTCCACCCAAGTTTCTAACATAGCTGAAGAAGGCCTTATGATTGTCTTTTGAATCTATGGCAATTTTTCTCTCAAAGTTGGCCTTGGATGATTTTATGAGTGCTCGTATTTTTTTACTAATAATGATCAAAGGTGTCTTCTCTTTTATGGATTTTGCTCTATCATGTAACAGCTTTCTCCTCTTATTGTAAAGTTTGTTTATGGCTGGGGTCCACCAGACTGGACGTTTGCCCTTGGTGGAAAGAGTCTTGGTTTTATTAGGGATTGCCTGATCCATGCAGTCCTGGAGGTGTTCGTAGAAGGCATTTGTAAGGGCTCTGGGGCCTTGAAGGATACCACACCAGTCTTGAGTAGTGTGAAGTTTGCTTTAGAGAAGTTCTTCACTGTGGTCTTTTTTGTTTGGGGTGGGGGCGGGATGTGGATTTCCAGTGAGATTAGTTTATGATCAGATCTCACCAATGAGGGATATACTTCCGGTGTGGAGCATTTTGTCCCCATGTCTGTGATGATGAGATCTAGTATATTTTCTTCTCTTGTGGGAACGGTGACTAGTTGTTCCATGGCATTTGAATTTATGAACTCCAGGAACCTTTGGGCTAGAAAGTTTGGGCTTGAGTAATGTTCCCAGTCTATATTCGGGTAGTTGAAGTCACCCAATATAATGGTGTTTGGAGATACATTTATACCCTCCAGTGTCTTCAGGAAGGCTCTGTGGGGTTCCTGAGTTTGAGAGGGTGGCCTGTAGCATGCTACAAATTGTAGAGCAGTTTTGCCTATGGTTAATTGCACCTGGATGGTTTCCGATGCTTCGTGCGTTGCCACCAACCTGGAGGTTTGGGTATCCTTGATGAATATGGATACACCCCCTCCTTTTGTGGTGTGGTCCGGGTTTTGGGGCCGGAACGCATGATATGAGGTAAAACCTGATAGTGCCGGGGTGCTCTCAGGAGCCTTGAACCAGGTTTCAGTCACAGCACAGACATCGATGTTATCCATACTGAGAAGGGCCTTGAGTGCGTGCATTTTGAGATTTAGACTTCTGGCATTGAGAAGTATTACCCTTAGTTTCTTCGCATTTTTGTTTTCTAGGGTGGTAGGTTTAGAATTTGAGCCTTGCCTAAAAAAGGCACTATGGGGGTGGCAAGAGCCTTAGCCAATATCCGGAATCCCAGGGGTGACAGGTGCAAGCCGTCCCTTGCGAAGCAGCGTGGCTTGTCAAGCATGTCATCCCAGGCAGACAGACACTGGATCCCCTTTGAATGACACCAGAAATTAAGCCAATTGTTAAAGCTGATCATCTTGTCTCTATGTTGTGGCATCATTCTTGGTGAAGGAAGGATGCTGCTCAGGGTCAGGGTCATACCTGCCTGGGCTACATAATCAGAGAGCTCCTCTATGTCTCTTTTCATGTAGTCCAGGGAGGTACGTCTCAGGTCGTTCACACCAGCATGGACAATGACTGTGTCATATTTGTACTTGCTGTGGAGTGACCGAGTGCTTGTGTTATGTGGTGGATTCTAGCGCCCGATAGGCAGCTTACTGTGACCCTCTCCTTGTTCAGCCTGGTGAGTGGGATGTCAGTGTGTCTGACTATGGAGTCACCTATGACAAGTATGTTTGGTGTTGTATTTGGCCTTAAGGGCTGTGACTGCTTTGCACACTGATTTTGTGTTTTATGTGTTGCCTGTGGTGTGTCATGAGGTGGCGGTTGCTTGGGTGTCTGCTTTGTAGGCCTCTGCTGTTTAGGTAAATTTTTGCTCAGAGCCTCCGAGTATGTCTTTGTGTGTTTATGTGTTTGATTCATTGTTGTGATAGCTTTATGTGAGACTGGTTTTGTGGTGTGTGTAGTTGCCTTCTCCTCCTGTCTGGTCTTGCCAGTCCTGAGTTGAGAGAGCTCAGCCTCCAGTTTGGCTAAATAGCTGCATCTCTCGCAAGTATTTGTGTTATGTGGGAGGAGGAGAGGGTTGTCTGTGTACATGAGGCAATTGTAACATTGCCTCAATATTCCCAGATTCACCAACTGGACAGGAGAGGACGCCAGCATCTGGCCCTTCGACATGCTAGAGAAATTAAGAAGTTTGGGATGTAACTGAATGAGAGAGGACTTAGTAAGGAAGTGGGTAGTCCTGGGGGGGTGGGGGGTTCGCTAGTGAGGGATTTTGTATAATACAGAAGTGCTAAGCCTGAAAAGAAGATGCTTTTAAGACAAGTGCTGAGCTTTTTTTTTTTTTGGAGAAAAAAAAAAAGCTTTTTAGGAACAAGTGCTGCGCTTTTTAGTTAAGGGATATACTGTTTAGAATACTAGTAGAGCAGTTCTAAGGGAAAAATGAAGAACAGACTTTAGGAAGCCAGAAAAAGTTTAACCTTGTTAAACCGACGCTGCCCGATGCTGCTCTAGTGGCAACTCCGCGCTAAATCACGCTAAAGCGTGCTTGATAGCAGGGGCTGGAAAGAGCCAGGAATTGACCCAATACGGCCAATAAAACTACAGTTTCAAGTCAGTAACCACTCCCACGGGGGGGGGGCAGGGGAGCTGCTCAATGTTTTTCACTGCCACTGATCAACAGAGAGACTTTCCTTTAGCCCAAGCAAAAATGGCCTCACAGAAACTTACAAACAGTTCAGGAACAGCAAGCCTGTAACTGAACTTTTTTAAATCTCAGAAAAGTGGGAAAAAAGCAAGACTTTTTTTTTTTTGTTTTTTTCAGAGATAGCATAGGTTCACAAGTAATATCAAGTTATAACAGTGCAGTAAATGACCCCACACAAGAGTGCTAGGTCAAAGACAGAAACCATTTTGTGGTCTACCCTTACCAGGGAAGACTTTACAGTAGGAGGTGTACAGCACTCTCCCATATTTGTGAGGACCATATCCAGTATGGCTGCACCCCTGGTTGGTGTATTGATTGTCTGGTTCAGGGAGTTTGTGTTTACAAAATCCAGGAATCTCTGTGCCTGTACTTTTGGTGTCATATAAGATTCCCAGTTAGTAGTGGGATAATTAAAGTTGTCCGTGAATATGGTATTGGGTTGGATGGTTAGTGTTTCTAATAAGTTTAAATACATGGTGTGGATTTCCTGGGTCATAGAGGGGGGACCTATAGCAGGCAAGGAAGTGATGTTGGATTTTGCCTATGGTGATTTGAACATAGAGCAGCTCAAGTGCATTGTCCTCTTTGGCCAGTTTTGAGGTATATTTATTTTTGATGTAAATAGAGACACCACCACTTTTTAATCCCTGTCTGTGTAGTAGCTGATCTAAATGTGTGGAAGGTATTATAACTTTGCACTGATGGTGTGCTGTCCATGGCTTTAAACCATGACTCAGTGACCGCACAGACATCAGCATTCTCTAGGGTGAAGAGAGCTCCTAGGGAGTGGAGTTTTTTGTTTAGACTCCTAGCATTGGGCAGTAATATCTTTAGATTTTCTTGGTTTTGATTTGCTATGTTGGAAGTACTTTCAATTTGGCATTGCCTAAAAAAGGCACTATGGGGAAAGACAATGTTTTAGCTAATATTTGAAAGCCTAGAGGGGAGAGGTGCAGACCATCTCCTTCCAAGCAGACAGATATTGCACCTCCTTAGAGTGACACCAGAAACTAATCCAGTTATTAAACTCAATCTTCTTTTGTTCTTATTACGGCATTATCCTGGAGAAGGTAGAATGCTGCTCAATGCTAGGCTCGTACCAGACTGAGACACATATTTTGTGAGCTCTATGATGTCGCTCTTCATATAGTGTAGGGAGGTACATCCCAGGTCATTTACTCCCACATGGACTATGAGTGAGTCATACTGGTACTTGTGGTCCAGTGAACTGAGTGCATGTGTAATGTGGTGGATCCTAGCTCCTGATAAGCAAATGACCATGACTTTCTCCTTACTCAACCTGGTGAGAGGGACATCAGTGTGTAATGATGTAGTCTCCAATGACAAGGATGTTGGATTGTGTGGTGGCATGCCTTATGGCCTTGAAGTGGCTCCATGAGATGTGGCTCTATGTGCTGGGTGTTGTTTTGAAAGAGTGTGTTTTGGGCTGCTGAGGGTATTTGTTACATGTACTTTGTCTAGGAGGTCTTTGTAGTTTAGGAAAGTTACATTTAAGTGTCTCAGCATATGTGGGTCTATATGTCTGCTTTGAATTGTGCATGATGGGTGCAGCATGTGTACTACTGACAACCTTATTGACATTAGGAGTACTTTTATGTGAGAGCTTTGCCTGCAGTGATATTGTGTAAATACTTCTCTCACATACCATATCAGTTTATTTGAGAATTAACTGGTTGTCAGTAAATATGAGGCAATTTCTGCATTGCCTCAGGATGCCTATATCCACCAAGCTCATTTCGGAGACCGTGGGGAAAGTTCATATCCATGGCAACAGACCCTTTTTTATTGATTAGATAGCTGGAGTGAGAATATAAAGCAATGTCAGGAGTATTCGGTTTGCAGCTCTGGGGACAGTGCTTGCCACTGCAAACTAGTTGTCCCGTATACAACTAGGTATTGGAGAAATTTAATTTGTGCTTTTACAGGAAATTATCATTCAAGGTGCATGTCTGTACTGGGCACGGCCAAACACTTGCAGGGAAACTAATACATTGACAATGAAAATTTAAGGATGAGGTATTTAGACAGATATTCTGAAGTTAGAAACAAATCAAGCAGTACTTACTGAAAACAGAGTTAGCTTGTAAAGAATGATGAAAAAAGGGGAGTCACATGAATGGCTGCTGCTTGTCTACTACTAGTGCTGGTCTCACCACAGCTTCACTTTGCTGCTTTGGTTCTTCTCTCAACAGAAGCAAAACATTAGCACCAATCCCAAGATGAGAAGCAGGCCACAGCTTGTTTGGTGATGTATTGTCCCAGATGATGAAAGGGTCTGTAGGCTACTTGTAGCCTTTTCCTGGTAGAAGTCTTTAATAGCAACCAGATCAGTCAGGATCATTAAGCACATACACACCGACCAGCTAGAAACAGTCATGAATCAATGCACTCTGCTTCTTCTGTCAATAGCAGCAGAATATAAGCACAAATTCCAAGCTGTCACCTATGAAGCAGTTATTAGGCTTTCTGCAAGTTCCAGCTGCAGCCTTCTCACAGCAGTTGCAGAGACTAGGACTACAGCAGGAGGTTCTTTTCTAGATCCAAGAAGTGTATCTTTACTTTCACAGCCACCATTGTTATTGTCATGGTTTGCTTCTGAGCTCAGATTGCAGAACACATGGATGGCAGCTTGACTGTTGCTCTTGCATACTAGTTATAGAAAGGGACTTTTTAATTTGAATTTTGTATTACAGTTTGCTCTCTGAAGTAGTGAATATTTCCACTTTTGCATTCCATCCCATCTGAAAAAAGAAATAACCACATGAAACCATGTAAAGCAAAATACTGCATTACACAAAGTTAAGGATCAGTTGTTTGTTTACTCTTTAAATAAAAGTGATACTCAAAACTCAAAATTTATTACTCAGACTGCCATCAGTAATTTACAAAAGTGACTACTGCTGATCATACTGCACTGATTCATAGGTGTGTACTAGGCTAATGGCTCTCGGGGCTTTACAAGCCTAGCCCATAGAAGTGCCCTGGCATTGTGCTGCCCGTCATTAGTTTCCAGTGCCTCTATCAAGTAGAGCCACTGGAGTGATCCCCAGTGTGAACTTTCTATTTCCCATCCACTTATCAAGATTTCTCTTGAAAAGGGCTAGTGAGGTGCTCTGCTTGACATGTAAGGGAAGTCTGTTCCAGAGCATGGGCAGTCTCTAGGTTATGAACCTGTCCCTCGAGCATGTTCTGTTGATTGTGGTAATGAGATTGAGATCTCTGGAGTGTGTGGTGCGGAGGGATTGAGATTTCTTTAGATGTCTAATAGAGCTGGGTCAGACATGGCTTTGTAAGTCAAGCAGAGATCGCCTCTTATTAGACAATATGAGAGAATAGCTGGAGTTTTTGAGTCTGTCCATGTAGGACATGTGTTTAAGGCCTAGGATCTTCTTCGTGGGGTACTTTTGTGGCCTCTCCAGCTGTTGCAGGTGTCTAGTGAGGTACATGCCAAATGGGGCATTATACTCTATGACTGGTCTAGTGAGGGAAGAGTAGAGAGAAATGATGACCTCTCTCTTCCTGGATGCAAAACCCTTGGTAATGAGATATACCACATAGAAGGACTTTCTGACCACAGTGGCAATGTGGTGGTCGAAGGAGAGGTTGCTGACAACCTGTGTCCCCAGATCTCTTATAACACCTTCAGTGTTCAATGGGCTCCCATTGATGTGGTAATTAATGGGAACTGAGTTTTTTTCAAAGGAGATGATAACGCATTTTTTGGCATTAAGCTTAACACCATGGTTTTGACACCAGTCATTGGTCTCAGTGAGGCCTTTCTGTAGGATGTCTGCATCACTTGGGGAGTTAATAATGGCTCCCAGCTTGCAGTTGTCTGCGAATTTGGTCAGCCAGAGTCCCTCAGTGTTGGACTTTACTTCTGAGAAGTAGATGCCAAACAGGAGAGGACCCAGGACCGATCCTTGTGGGACTCAACTCATGACTGGTCGGCAGTCTGACTTGGAGTCCACTAGTCACTGTTCCCACGAGAGGAGAAAATATACTAGATCTCATTATCACAAACATGGGGACAAAATGCTCCACACCGGAAGTATATCCCTCATTGGTGAGATCTGATCATAAACTAATCTCACTGGAAATCCACATCCCGCCCCCACCCCAAACAAAAAAGACCACAGTGAAGAACTTCTCTAAAGCAAACTTCACACTACTCAAGACTGGTGTGGTATCCTTCAAGGCCCCTGAGCCAGTGGAAACCACAACCCAAGCTGCGGAAGCCCTTACAAATGCCTTCTATGAACACCTCCAGGACTGCATGGATCAGGCAATCCCAAATAAAACCAAGACTCTTTCCACAAAGGGCAAACGTCCAGTCTGGTGGACCCCAGCCATTAACAAACTTTACAATAAGAGGAGAAAGCTATTACATGATAGAACAAAATCCATAAAAGAGAAGTCACCCCTGATCATTATTAGTAAAAAAATACGAGCACTCATAAAATCGACTAAGGCCAATTTTGAGAGATAAATTGCCATGGATTCAAAGGACAATCATAAGGCCTTTTTCAGCTATGTTAGGAACCTGGGTGAAAACTCCCAGATATGCTCAGAATTAGTCCAAAATGATACAAAAATCACTGAACCCACAGACATTGCCAACATACTGGCAGACAGGTTCAGTGCAAACTTCACCCCCCTCTCCCTCCCTAAAGGAGAGATAACTATCCCAGCGGAGTGTAGCCTCCCAGACATCTCAAATGCGCAGGTGAAAGCTGCTGTCTCTAAAGCTAAAAACACAGCATCAATGGGATGGTGTCCTCGGCTGTGTGCTACATGAGCTAAATGAGGAATTAAACCCGCACATAAGGCAGCTGTTTAATCTCAGCCTTACCACAGGATACGTGCCCAAGGAGTGGCGTACGGCAACTGTGGTCCCACTCCACAAAGGCGGTGCCTCTACGGACCCTGGTAATTACCGCCCCATAAGCTTAACAAGTCTAGTCTGCAAAGCTATGGAGAGGATCATAATGGAGCTCATAAACAAAGATATAGGGGACTTGCAGACATTGGACCCGACCCAGTTTGGCTTCATCAAGGGCAGATCATGCCTTTTGAACTTGGTCGACTTCTTCGAAACAGTCACCAAGGGCATTGATGAGGGAAAGGCAGTCCATACAGCCTACCTTGACCTTGCAAAGGCTTTCAACACAATACCCCACTCGGGTATTGTAGAAAACTTACCAGCTTAAATGTAAACCCATATGTCACAAGATGGGTTGCAAACTGGCTTAAGGACAGAACCCACAGGGTTAGAGTTGCTGGCGCTATGTCAGACTGCAAGCCGGTCACAAGTGGTGTCCCACAGGGCTCGGTCCTTGGCCCCCTATTGTTCGGCATCTACTTCTCAGAAGTACAGGCCAACATGGGAGGACTTTGGCTGACAAAGTTTGCAGACGACTGCAAACTGGGCGCCATAGTGGAAAGTGCATCGGACACGGATGTCCTTCAGAAGGGACTCATGGAAACAGATAGCTGGTGCCAGAGCCATGGCCTGAAGTTAAACGCCAAAAAATGTATAGTCATACCCTTCGGGAAAAGCAAGGTAACCCCAAGCTACCATATAGGCGGCAATCCACTAAGCACAGAAGAGGTTATCAGGGACCTGGGGACCCAGGTTGACAGTGACCTTTCTTTTGACACTCACGTTGCTAAAGTGGTTAGAAAGACCTTCTACATTGCCCACCTGATCATGAAGGGATTCACATCCAGATCTAGTGAAGTCATTGTTCCCCTGTACTCTTCACTTGTCAGACCAATGATCGAGTACAATGCCCCATTTGGGATGTATCTCACCCGACATCTGCAGCAATTGGAGAGACCCCAAAAGTTCCTCACCAAAAGGATAAAGGGACTCCAAAATCTGTCTTATGCTGCCAGATTGAAGAAACTCCAGCTCTATTCAGTCACATACCGTCTGCTCAGAGGTGACATGTGCCTGACATACAAGGCCATGTCCAACCCGGAATTAATGGACATGCTCCACCTCAAAAAATCCAAATCCACCAAAACCACTAGAGCAAGCGACTTAAACCTTAGCATGAATATAAATAGGACGTGCTGGAGGGATAGATTTATCACTCGGAGACTCCCTGTGCTGTGGAATAAAATTCCAGTCCATGTGGCTCTGTTCAAGAGAAATCTTGACCTGTGGATGGGAGATCGTAGGTTTACCCTGGGAATCATCTCTGTGTCACTGCTGGACAGAGGCACAACAAACTAATGGGCACAGTATTTTTTCATATAAGGGGTGGCGTAAGCCACAAAACTTTGGACTAGGCTTATAAATGCCTTAGGGCAGATAGCCTAGTATAAACCTATGAACCTATGAACTGTGAGCCAATTTGCAACCCACTTAACGATATAAGGGTCTCTGTATAGCTGAAGTTGACTGCCTTTTTCATCTGTATGTGTGGTTCTTTCTTTTTTAATTAATACCCATGTTTTCATCTAGAATGCCCACTGAAAATCCACAGATCATAATTTCAGTTCTCAGAACAAAGTTAATTTAGTGTGAACAATGGAATATGTATTAATTCTGAGATTGTGGATTCTCAGAATAATTTTTCGCCTACTTTGAGGTACAGCAGTAAGTACCAGGGGTGTTAAGGGCACTGGGAGGTGCAGGAAGCAAACTATATGTGCAAAAGTCAGGAAAGCTGTAACACTGACTTTATGAATTTACTGTTTTTCTGGATTTGCTGTTTTATTTTCAAAGTATCAGGACTTGTATTATTGGATGTTAAATGCATGTTTGTATTCTTAATTTCCAGTTTTGCACTGTTCACTATTGCAGTTGCAGCCGCAAGAAATGTAGTTGATCAAAGTACTTGAACAGTTTGATGGTAAAGCGCCAGAAAGAGTCAAAGTATAAATAAGAAAGAGAATGGTTTGTGTGTATATGTTTGCGTGTGCGTGCGCTGACATACACCCAGCTGTGAAACCTCAACAGCAACATGGCACCGTTTTTGTCAGAAAGTTTATAACGAATCAGCATATACGTTTTTCCTGGAGGGCAGTACCTTGATACTTCATCAGCTGATAAAAATCCTATAAACAATGATCCTGTTTTCATGCAAATGAACTTAGTAATCAAGACCAAAGAACTGATTGAACAGAGCTTTATAGTAGAATTTTTTTCTCTTGGCGCTATTAACTTTTTTGTACCCTAATCCTGATAACTGCGTCGTACATTCGTTGTTGGTGACACATGATGCTGTGACTTTATATACAGTAAGTAAATGTAGAATATTTATGTTTGGTTAATGTCCTTGAAAAGCAATAAAATTACTTTATATGTGATATAAGCAAACTAAAGTTAATCAGTAAAGCAGAACATGAGTGTGATATCTTAAAGCCCCATAGCCAGCCTCAGCCCTCTTGTCAAAATATTAGAAAAACTTGAATGTGACCACATAATTCAGAACATCAGCCTGTGTAATATCCTTTCAGACAAGTAGCATGACTCCAGACCCAAGTACAGCACCTCTATTGCTGTGCTTTCTATTACCAGTGAGATTTACTACAGCACAGAAACAGGTAAATAAGTGTCCAATAATACCAGTGTGTGCTGAATAAATGCTTCTCAAACCAAAAAATAAATCCAACAAGCAGAAGTAAGATGAAGCAACACCAGGCTATCATAAAACCAGCAACAGTTTATTCAGGACACAGGCAAAGGCATAAGCGCTTTCGCAGTATTATAACTGCTTCATCAGATGCATAAAATCTATCTAATTAAATTCCATTAAATAACAAAATGAAAAAAATCACGACATCCTTGTGAAACTGTTAGAGATAACATTTTAAATATATACACGGTACTAATAGTAAATATGTATAAAAAAGTGAATGTGTATAAAATGTGGGGGAGGGGTGAAAGGGAGTTTGTTAAAACTCCTTTCTTATTTGAAAAGAGGACATGCTTTCATCATTGGTTTCAATGTTACTTTATCATTAAATCCTGACCCTGTATCTGGTCTTAATCTAATAATCCATTTGCTTTCTAAGCACTCTGTTTCATTTCTAATATCACCTCCCCTACGACTTTCCTGTACCATTTCTATAACTTGAAACCTAAATACATGCTTTGGGGAAGTGTCTGCTACATGTTTAACTAATGCATTTCTAACCGTAGTATTTCTTATATCATTCAGATGTTCTCTTACCCTTTCTTTCAGTCTTCTGTCCGTTTTACCTACATAAAATTTACTGCAGGTTTTACACACTGCTAGGTAAACCACATGACTGCTGTTAAAAGTTGCCGCCACTGAAAATTTATACACCTTGCTAGGGTCTGGGTGAAAAAATTCACCTGCTTGATCTATATAACTGCAAAAACTGCAGTTATAACAATGTCTAGTATTATTTTTATTTTTATAAGAGTCATGTTGTTGTTTCCTGCTATCATACCCCATAAGACACTTGGGGTAATATAGCAGCTGACCTAAAGATTTATTTTTCTTATAAACTATGCTGGGACATTCACCTATTCTGTACTTGTGGTCATGACACCCCAATGTTTTTTAATAATGTCAACTGCACCTTTAGAGTCCTTAGAATATATTACTGGTACCCTGCACCTAAGCTCATCTACTTTATTCTCACGTGCAGGTGGATCTGAGGAAAAATAATGCCTTCCTTCATTCCCTCTTCTTTGTATTACTTCAACTAGCTTATTAGATACTTCCTTTTTATCATACCCCCTTGCTACAAACCTTTCTTCTAGATCTCTCAGTTCTTTTTTAAAATTTTCCTCTCTAGCATTAACCCGTGATGTTGTTATAGCTTGCCTCTTTACCACAGTATTAAAGGTTTTATAACGTGGGTGCATAGTACTTCGATACAAATAAGTATTCTTGTAACAGGGTTTTCTATATGTCATAGTATTTATTGCCCCAGCTTCCTTTACCTTCACTAACACATCCAGAAAAATAACCTCCCAATCTGAACAAGTCATCACAAACTTTAAAAAGCATGTGCTTGTATTAATAAAATTAGAAAAATCTGACAATTCCTTAGTGGTGCCTTCCCATATAAAAAACAGGTCATCCATGAATCTCTTGTAGAAAATTACATGTTTGCCTAACATACTACGTAATACATGTTCCATCTCCTATACTAGCATAATAAGCTTGGAGTAGCTATTGACACATGATGTGTCCATAGCTACGCCATCTATCTGCAGGTAGTAATCCTTATCAAAAAGGAAGACATTATATAAAATCATCTTAACCAAAGCACATAGCATTTCAACCTTCTCAGTCAAGAAACAGTTCTGTTCATGCAACTAGTCATGTGACATTGATTAATGAGTGTGAATAAGTATTTATATGTGATTGCAGAATTGTATATTCAGTCTGAAGAAGTCTTGGTATTTCAGAGACAAAAGTGCTTACTGAATAGTGTGGAATAAAGTTTGGTGTTCATTTTCTGTCCGTTTTGGTTTATTTGTATGAAGTTTGGTTTTTACAATGTTCTTCATGTTTCACTGTTGCAGTCATCACACTTGGATTATCTGCCTGCAGGTAGCCCTCAGTCGGCCCGAATACCAGAGACTTAGTATTTCTGCGTCGGATGCTGTCACTCCAGGACTGACGTCAGGTCGTCAGGGGTATAAAAACAGGCAGCCGACACAATTACCCCAGTCTTTCTTGCCGAGGAGCCCGAAGCTGAAGCAGTTCGCAAGTGCTGGTCAGCAGCTACCTGAATTTTTGTTTACGAATTAAATAATCCTGAAGTCTTCTAAAGCTAAGTACCCCATTTGGATCCTTTTTTCTTGCTCTAACCAATATCAGAAAAAGTTAACAATTGTCTTGCCTGTGGAAAGCAAATACCTCACAGAGATTTTCATTCGTACTGCTTCACATGTTTAGGCCCAGACCACGATGTACCTTGCTGTCGGTTATGTGCCTTGTTTAACATTCGCCGTCAGGCTCTGTTTGTCGCTAAATTCTTTCACTCTCAATCTCCGTATTCCAAAATGGCTTCGGTAAGCCATCCGACTACCGATATTCCGAAAAAATGTAAGGATAAAGACAGAGACAGACTGCATAGGTCCAAAGCTGCCGACGACGCTTCCATTAAGCTAGTCACCAGTCCACCGGTACTCAGTGAGGCGCTTTAGCAGCCCCTGATGCCCGCTTCACTGGATTTGCAGGCCTCTACTGAGACCCATTTGGAATCCGGTATGCCGTGACACCCTTCTTTGACTATGGAACCTGTGGATGTCTCTACCTTGGATGGATCCGGAGCCACTGTGCAGGCACCGGGTTCTGAGGCAGTTCTTCGCTCAACCAATGTTCGACTCAAACCGACGACTTTTTTATCTAAAACTGCCGAGTTTCTTAAGCTCAAAGTATGCACTACGCCTAGAAAACCAATGATCAAAGCGCATGCACCTGCTCCCAAGCCACAAAAACAAATGCTCAGGATGGCTGAAGACCTTATTATGCTGATTAGGGGAAGTCAGCCTTCCCCTGATAAGAGAAAAAGAGACCCATCCCCCTACAGCTTCTACAGACCAGGAGTCCGATAGCTCTGAGTTTTCTGATTATGAAGACATGCCCTTTTCTGCTTATGAGGATTCAGATGCAGAGGAATCCATTCCCTCTGCCTCCCCTCCAAAGGATTTTTCTTTTGGTGAAACATTGCAATCCTTTAAGAGAGCATTTCCACTGGGAAAGCCAAGACTATCCTCAGTCTAAAAAGAGACTCCGAGAATTCCTAGAGTTGCCTCAGCACAGGCGTTTAGCAATTCCTCCTGTCCTGAATGTTGTTGATGATGTTTTTATGGAATCCAGTCTTACTCCTGACACTTTATCTCCTGCCCTTAGGAAACCAGACAGGTACTACAGAGTACCTGACACTCACAAATTTCTTTTCAGGAATCCTACTGCTGACCCAGAAATCCTTTCCTAGGGGCCTAAAGGTATCAAGGCAACTACAGCCAAGAATCCCACCCTTTCGGACAGGGATTCCAGAGCCTTGGACAGATGGCGTAAAAAGGTATATACCTCTGCAACTCTGGTTATTAGGACTTTGAATTGTCAGTTTCACATGCTGAAGTACCAGCAACATATTATGGAACTTATTAAACAAAAGGCAACCTTTACAGACTGTGCAGAAAATAAAGATTTGCAGGTGCTTATGTACTCTGCAAGCCAGGTCAGCAAGCATACTTTGCAGTGTGGCTTTGACGCCCTAGAAGCATCTTGCCGGGCAGCAGTCACTGGCTCTGTACTGAGAAGACATGCTTGGCTAAAGGAGCAGACCTTGCCAGACCATGTCAAATCTAAGTTACTAGACGCTCCTCTAAACAAGGACAGTTTGTTTGGCACCAAAGCAGAAGAGGTTCTCAAAAAGATGGAAGAAAAAGCTAAGTCTATGCAGACTGTTAAAGAATTTTTACAAGTGCAACCCCCTAGGTTCAGTAGGCATTGCCCTTCCAAACACTGGTCCTTTCCAGCCCCATCCAGGCCTTCTCAAACCAGACCCAGGGGTAACAGACCACCCAGACTACAGTCTCAGGGTATGCAGAGATCTAAGCAATGGAGTGCCCCCACCCCTAAAACAGGAAGTGGTAAGCCACCTCCTTATGGAAAAAACTCACAATGACTTCTTTATTCCACTCCCCAGCCCTGCCCTGCCCAATTGTGTGTGCCCTTAGGAGGAAAACTTGCCCTTCATGCAAGAAACTGGATGTCCAGCAGACAGGACCAATGGGTCCTCAACATTGTATCCCATGGGTACAAATTGTATTTCCACTCACTGCCAACCCAAGCGGGTTTCCAGACCTTCCTCCAAACCAGTGGGCAGAAGCTCAAAGCCAAGTACTTTCCCTGCTCAATATCAGAGCTATTCAGCCGGTTCCAGTAGAACAGAGAGGTCAAGGATTCGACTCCAGACTCTTCCTGGTAGCCAGGAAAGAGGGCTCTTATCACCCAATCCTGGATCTTTCTATTCTCAACACCTTCCTGGTGGTACCAACATTCAAAATGCTTACCCTGCAACAGCTTCTTCCTTTGCTAGGAAAGGATGCCTGGTTAGTCACCCTAGACTTAAAAGAAGCCTATCTGCACATCCCCATAAGGGAGTCCTGCAGGAAGTATTTACGTTTCAGGGCAGGGTCTATGCATTTTCAGTTCTCTGCACTTCCCTTTGGCTTATCTACTGCGCCCAGAGTATTCACAAAATGCCTGGCTCCAGCCATTGCATACTGCAGGCAGACAAATATCCAAATTTACCTGTACTTGGACGACTGCCTGATTCAGACGGACAGTCAGGAATTGCTGTTGCAGCACCTGACATTTGTGAAAAATCTTCTCACTTCCTTGGGGTACACCATCAACAAAAATAAATCAAAACTGGTACCCAGTCAAAAGATTGTATTCCTGGGAGCAAGCTTGGACACAACATCCCAGATGGCATTCCTCACTTCAGAAAAGCAAGTCTTTCCGACAGCCTACTTCAAACAAATGGCCACCAGAACCCAGCTATCTGCAAGAAAAATACTGCAGGCCCTAGGGCTCATGGCCTCATGTATACTGCTAATTCCATATGCAAGACTGCATGTGAGGAAACTTCAATGGTACTTAAGTCTTTGGTGCCAACATTATTAGGACTTGGAAACAGTCATTCCTATCATACCCTGTCTAAGGACAGAGTTCCTTTGGTGGGCAGAAGCATGCAACTTCAACAAGGGATTGCCCTTTACTCAACCCCACGCCGCCCAGACCCTAATGACAGATGCTTCAGACTATGCCTGGGGAGGACACATGGACGGAAAATGCATTCAGGGCCACTGGAGCCCAAGTCAAATTCATCTGCACATCAACCAAAAAGAGATGCTAGCTGTGCAGAATGCTCTGACAGCTTTCAGATCCCTACTGCTTCCAGGACAACTGCTAATAAAAACAGGCAACATCACAGTTATGTGGTACATCAACAAGCAGGGGGGGACCCACTCCTACACACTCTGCAGGTTAGCCATGGCCCTGTGGAACACGGCCTTGGGCATGCAAGTCCATCTGCAAGCTTAGTTCCTGCCAGGCAAACAAAACTCACTGACAGACGACCTAAGCAGAAATCTACTGGACCCACACGTGTGGCAATTGGAGCCCAGCACCTTCAACCTTCTGATTAAGAAATGGGGGACCCCAGAGGTGGATCTATTTGCCTCCCCCTTCAACCACCAGCTCAGCAAATTTTGCACCAGGAATCCTCACAGCAGACCTTGGAAAGTGGATGCCCTGTCTTTTCAGTGGGTCACTCTCTCAATCTATGCCTTCCCTCTCTGCCCCTTCTCTCAAGAGATAAGACAGGACAAACCAAGGACAATTCTGGTTGCCCCAGACTGGCCACACCAGCACTGGTACCCACTCCTGCGCAGCCTGTCACTGGTGCCACCCTGGCATCTACACCAGAACCCAACCGTGCTCTCTCAGCAGGAGGGGCAGATTTTGCATCCGCAGTTGCAAACTCTAAATCTTGCAGCCTGGCTTTTTCCTTGAATTCTTCACCTGCAGCCCTAAGCAAGCAGGTGCTGGACATCATTCTCGAGACCAGAAGACCCAGTACAAGAAAATCCTACGCTGATAAGTGGAAAATGTTCTGCTCCTGGATTCAGTCTAAAGGAGAGGACACAACAATGCCCTCTCTGCTTCTAATCCTGGATTACTTAGCAGATCTACTCCACAAAGGCCTGTCCTTCTCCTCCATTAAGATACATGCCTCAGCCATTTCAGCTCATTTCAACACTAAGTCACGTCACTTCTCACACCCTCTTATCAAACAGTTCCTGAGAGGGGCAAACAACTTAAGGCTGCCAAGGAGAGCACCCACCCCTGCTTGGGACCTTAACGTTGTACTGGAAAAGCTCACGCTTCCCCCTTTGAACCTGCAGCATCAGCAGAGTTAAAATTTCTCTCTTGGAAAACAGCCCTGCTTCTGGCCATCACTTCAGCTAGAAGAGTGTCTGAGCTACAAGTACTCATGGCTGTGGAACCCTTCATTATTTTCCATGCTGACATGGTTTCTCTCAGGACTTAACCCTTCCTTTATGCCTAAAGTGGTGTCCAGTGTGGCTCTCAAGCAATCCATCCATTTGCCTACTTTCTTCCCTAATCCCCATAATAAAGGAGAAAGGATCCTGCACTCCTTGGATGTGTACAGACAGCTCAGATTCTACCTTGGTATGACTAAGCCCTTTAGAAAATCTGACCAGTTGCTAGTCAGCTTTGCAACAGGGGCAGAGGGCAAGGGCATTTCAAAACAAACAATTTCCAAATGGATAGCACACTGCATCCATTTCTGCTACAAGCACCATGGGAAATCAACCCCTCAGGGGGTCAGAACACATTCCATTAGTGCAACGTCTACCTCTACAGCATTTCTTAGGGGAGACCCTACCAGGGACATCCTGGAAACTGCTACCTGGAGTTCTGTACACAGCCCATACTCTTCTTGACTGCCTCCACCCTTCTTCAGCTTTGGGAATCCACCCAAGTGTGATGACTACAATAGTGAAACATGAAGAACATAGTACAGTTGTGTAGATGTTCGAGTGTATTCATTGTTGCAGTCCTGGTTTCCCTCCCTCCAGCCCCCTGCTCTCTCTCTCTCCTCTCTATGGCTATTACTCACCCCTTTCAGTGGAATTGTTATTGGTATTTACTTTTCACTGGTGATCTTTTCCCCACCATAATGTAGCTCCCTATTTGGGGGGGCTCCTGACATTTGGGGGAAGAAAAACTGATGTAATGACGTCAGCTGCTTGTTTTTATACCCCTGATGATCTGACGTCAGTCCTGGAGCGACAGCATCCGACGCAGAAATACTAAGTCTTTGGTATTTGGGCCGACTGAGGGCTACCTGCAGGCAGATATCCCAAGTGTGATGACTGCAACAGTGAATATACTCGGAATATCTACATTTATGGTAAGTGTACACAACTGTACTTTCTTTGTTTGGTGTGGATTATTTGATGTTTTATGATGAGCCAAGCTGTGTCAAGCTTTTTGTCTATGCCTACGGGCTTTACACTCCATGGCACCTCCAGTGGTTCAATTGTGCTGAATCAGGAAGGACTGGCAAGTAATTCTGCTACTCAAAGAAATAGTAGCCTGCTAGTAGGAAGCAGTGAGGTGCTGTCAAGTTGTTTAGCCCCACCAGTGGACCATTTTTTTGTGGGTAACAACTCTAATAACTCTAACAGCTATATTTATAGTACAACGGAGTCTTTCAAAGAATCTGAGAAAGACCTTTTGAAACTAAAACTTTTACAATGAGATGTTTTGTACTTTGATAGCTGTCTTCGAGTTAAGAGGGTGCTGAAAGGGCTCAGAGTAACTAAAATGCTGACTGGCAAAGAAATACCCAAAGATTTCATAGATAAATGGGTAGAATTAAATCAGAACGTGGGGCTTCAATATGTAAAGATGTTATCCAATTTGAACAAGCGAAAAATAGAACAACTTAACAGTAAAATAAATGTAAGTTTTTTTTCATTAAAAGGTAAGCTGAGTGCAGAGAATTTTGATACTAAATTCTGTACCATTTAAGAAAAATTAATCAAAGAAAATGAAGTCTTTTTTCAAAACGGAAAATTAAGAAATTTCAAAGAGACTTAAAAGAATATGAGAAGGGAGTGACCTATTTGAGAGTGACAACAGAATCTGAATTTTCAGAGAGCAAAGGGGAGTCATTCAACACAGGAAGTGATGCAAATGATAGAATGGCAAGCAATGAAGAAGGCAGACTAAGAAGGTCTGAATGCTTAGCACAGCGAGGACAGCATACTGAGGTGACTAATGTGCCAGGGCCATTTCCCCCAAACAATTCAAATTTTCAGCAAGGCCAGGCCATACAAAATGTGCAGGTTTACGAAAAATTAATAAATGGCAGCAGAACTTGGGCAGAGGTAACGGCCTCAAACTCAGGAGCTTAGAACAGGGGGTTTTGAAAGAAACAATGGAAGAAGTTGAGAAACTGAAATTTACTTCAGGTACTGTTGAATGTTCATTCAAAATTGTTAACCTGTCATCAAAGTTGTTAAATGGTGATATGTGTAAAGTTTTCAGCAAGGGGTGGAACTTCGTTCCAGCATGTAGAGTGAGGAAAAGTGATGTGATTAATGAATCTAGGGATTTTACAAGGAAACTCAATTTTAAACTTTTATATAAAGACCAAGGTAAAAATTATGTGTTTTTTCGACCTAGTACCTACAATCCTCCTATGAGGAAAGAACTTGAGATTTTTTTTAACAACTACTGAGTTGCAAATAATTGAACTTTTAGACAATCCAAGTCGATACAAATATTATAATATGTCTGCATATGAACGTAAAATGTTTCATGATTTAATTAATGATGATGGTATTTTGATTTGCAAAGCAGACAAAGGCAATTCATTGGTGGTGTTAGATAAAAGTGTTTATGTAGAAAAAATGCTCTGTTAGCTGATAACGCATATTATGAACATGTGATTTTTTATGAAGGTGAAGAAATCTTATGTACTAATAGATTAATTGATAAAGTATTTAAGAAACGACTTGTCCAAATTTAATAGGATTTTTAGTTTACCAAAAATCCACAAAGACTTTAACAACCCGCCTTTCAGGCTGATTGTTGCAAGTGAAGGTGGAAAAACTGAAGCCATATCAATTTGCATTGAAAAGCACTTGCAAAACGTGGCATTGATGAGTAACTGTTATATCAAAGATACGTTTGATTTTGTACAAAAAATCATCAATACTGATGTGTTAGATTCAAAGTTATTAGTCACTCTAGATATCAAATCTTTGTACACTATGATACCTAACATAGAAGGACTGGAAACAGTAAGAGTAGAATTGATCAATTCAAACCTGTTTCCAATTATACAGTGGGGTTATTCATGGAGATGCTGGATGTTATTCTCAGTTATAATTTTTTTAAGTTCAGTGAGGGTTATCTAGCATCAAGTCAATGGAGTGGTGATGGGCGCTGCTATGGCGCCCAGTTATGCCAATATTTTCATTAATGGTTGGGAAAAAAACAATATATTGATAGATAAATTTATTGATAACTTTGTAATATACAAGCACTTTGTTGATGATGTATTTTAGTATGGAGAGGGGGTCGATTCTTTTAATGTGTTTTTGACTTATGTCAATGGTATACGTTCCTATTTGCATTTTATATCAGTATGTGATTTGTCAAGTATTGGATATTTAGACGTAACAGTATTCAAAGAAAATGGAAAGTTATTCACAAAGATTAGCAAAACGGATATGCAAAACAATGCATATTTGCATTTTAGCAGTATGCACCCCTTGAAGACTAAGGAAAACGTAGTTAAAGGGCAATTAATGAGAGCTAATAAGAAGATTTCCATCTGGAGATCTGGAGAGTATGAATTTATATAACAAATTTATAGCTAGGGGTTACCCAGAGGGTTTAGCGAAGGATAAACTTAATGAAATTTGTACCATTAAAAAGAATGACAATTCGGTTATACCTAAATATAATAATGCAAACTATAGTATCTCAATGCAAATTTCCAGCAGTGTAGATACAGTGGTTATAAAACGTATTATTAATAACAATTGGAAGATTTTTAAGAGTTGCCTGGAAGTTCATAGGCCAGTAGGTGAGCATCCAGTATTCATTCAGAAAAGAGGCAGAAGTTTTAAGAACGTCTTTCAGAGCAAATTGAATGTTAGTAAACTGGTTATCATTAATGGAGGGATGCATAAATGTTTACCATGTAACTTATGTGAGTTTTTGCATGGTGGGATAAGAGAAATAACTAACGTTAAGTTGTCCAATCTCGCCTTCGTTCTTGCTGGATGGGTCTAGAGCCGATCCTCAGCTTCAACTCGGCCACTTACTATAGCTCAAGAGTGCTAGTGGCTCAAGGCTACCCCTTATCCCAAAATGCCCAGATTCAGTAACCCAGATCTCATTTGCCGCTTTAGCTGCGAGGTTGCGATCAATACTGGCTCAGGCTTAGTATAATTTTTTTCTCTCTTGATCTCAAATATTGTGCTTAAAATTTGATATATATTTTCTCTCTTGTAGTAGTTTGTAAGTTCCTTTTGTTGTAAACCCCTTATCTCGTCCTTGCTGTGTTTTTTTTCTGTTTTGTGTTGGCCGTCGCCCCTTAGTCGCTAGGCCTTCTGTTATTCCCTGAACTCGTTTAACTTAGAGAGCCCCCCCCCCCTTAAGGACAGCTGTTTAAGTTAGAGGCTTTCCTTTAAGGTCTTTTTATTGTAGTTTTTCTTTTTGGTAAAATGTCTAAGGAAGTTAAAACCTCTGGTTTTAAAAAGTATGACTCATGCTGTAAGATGATATCTGTGACAGATGGGCACACTAGTTGTGTTTATTGCTTGGGGGATCTACACCTGCAGGACTCTTGTGCTATTTGTCATGCCTTTAGTCCAAGGGTCCTGCAGGAGCAGAAAAACAAGCTTATCCACCATGGATTGTTAAAACAGGATTCTCCGGCTAAAGCATCTCAGCCAGTAAACCTTTGAAACCAGTCAAGCTGTCGGCTCCATGTTCGGAACCGACCTGTGAGCTTGACAAACCAAGTGTGTTGGTGACATCTGTCAATGACACAACTACCCCTCCGTCAGCTCCAATTGTTACTTCAGAGCCATCTCGGAGCCACAAATAAGCTAGGTCTCCTTCATTGGAGCTCATTCGCTCTGTGCCACAATCACCCTTACTTCAAAGCAAGTCTAGTCATGACTTATCTTCCCACTCCTCTCGATCCTCAAGGTTATCAGATCAAGATGTGGAGAGAGTGGTCCATAGGTTGCTGAAGTCACAGTCCCTTGCTAAAATGCTTTCAAGCCTGCCTCAACAGGTGTCGGCTCCATCTGCTTCGATTTCGATTCCTTCTCTGACTATATTAGTTCAGAGCCAGAGTCCATGGACAGTGGTTCCTTTGGCTCCGATGACATCCGCCTTTGAGGCCATGCGGAGAGTGCTAACCCCACAGACAGCTCCACTATCGGCTCCGTCCCCCTCTGTGCCTATGACAACCTCTGCTCCTCCAGCCCCAAAGCGTAGGGAACCTATGCCCCAGGACACCCCATTGGGTGAACCCTCTTCTTCCGAAACTTCCCCAGAGCATTCTGAGCAGGCTTTCTGGAAGAAAAAGTGCAAGAGGAAGCACCAAGACTCCCCTGAGTCTGTCACCTTAGATACAGACCTGGATGAATTGGAAGGGTCCCCAAGGTCTCCCTCTGAAGATGTTTCCTTTTCGGACATCCTTGAGATTCTCAGGCAGAGGCATAGCTGGACTTCTGTAGCCCCCTTTGAGGACAAGTCTGTATACCTGGACGCATTTGGTTCCCAACCTTCCACCTCCTGGGTGTCTCCGCCTTTTGATCCACTCATGTCTATAGTGTCTCGAAAGGCTTGGTCAGCTCCAGATTCCATGGAACCTGCCCCAAGGAGTCCCAATAAATTCATCACAGCTCCCCAAGACAAACAATTTTTAACTAAAGGTGTCCCAGTTGATGCCATGGTGGTAGCAGCAGCCCCTAAGAGAGAGTTAGCTGAAACCTCCTCATCTTTCAATCCACCAAATAAAGACTCTCGTATGATGGACAGATATGGGAAGCGGATGTTTTCATCAGTGACCTTCTCCTTTAGGTCCCTGAACTATCTTTCCTGTTTTACTAGGCTTCAGAGGGATCTCCTAAAAGAGCTTGGAGATACCCTACAAGATCCCACAGCTGAGGGAGCTTCAGCCAAGGTAGCTACCCAGCTGGCGACTCTTAATTCACTAGTCAACTCCTCCATGAGGCTTATCTCATATGCAGCCGAAGGAGAGAGTAGAGCCGCAGGAACAGGAGTGGCTCTTAGGAGACATTCTTGGCTGCGGCTGTGTCAGTTTGCGGAACCTTTCAGAGCGCCCTTCACCAATACTCTCTTTGGGCCTCAGGTAAAAGACATGCTTACCAGGTATCAGCAGGAAGGCAAGACGCTCTCTGATGTCGGAGTCCATTTTTCCACTCCTACCAGACCATACCCAAAGGGTCAGAAGGGTGGAAAGATGTGGTTTCGGAAGTCCCAGGGACCCTTGCCTGATGCACGTGGTGATTTTTCCCCCAGGGGCAGAGGGGGGAATAATAATGGCAGATGCCACCCTCGTGGCAGAGGGGGTCCGCAAAATCAGGGTGACAGAGATATGTTCTCTTCCAAACCCTATCAACATCCCTGAAGGGATGCCCGACTGCTCAACTCTCATATGCAGCTGAAGGAGACAGTAGAGCCGCAGGATTGGGAGGGTGGCTTAATGGTGAAGGTGTTTGCCTTGCAAACACAAGGTGCAGGGTTTGAGTCTCAAAAGGGATAATTGGCTAGGCTTAAAATGGCTCACAAGGGCAGTTAGCTTAGTACTAACCTATAAACCTATAAAACTATAAACTCTGGAGGCAGTCGGGGGTAGCCTTCTCCCATCGCCTGGCAAAATATTACAAAAGACAAATGGGTACTAGCCATTATATCCGGAGGTTACAAGATTCATTTTCATCAACCCCTTTTGTTTCAAAAAAATCCATCCCAGATGTTCCACCCAATGTAAGGGATCAGGCAGTCACAGAAGTTTCAAGAAAAAAGAGCATTCCAGGAAGTCCCAGCAGACCAAGTAGGATCTGGAACTTACTCAAGATTCTTTTTAGTGCCCAAAAAGACAGGGGACTGGAGACCAATTCTGGATCTCAGCAGGTTAAAGAAATCTGTATGAAAAGAAAAGTTCGGGATGGTAACACTGTAGTCCATTCTCTCCTTTCTGGGTCAGGACAGTTGGATGTGCTCCATAGATCTTCAGGACGCTTACTGACATATAAAAATGGGCAGATGGTCCAGGAAATTTCTACGCTTCCGGCTAGAGGTCAGTCATTACCAAGTCAGAGCTCTGCCTTTTGGTCTCACCACAGCCCCCAGGGTGTTCACCCAATGCATGGCAGTAGTCACGGCTCACCTGAGACATCTAGGATTCCAGGTGTTTCCTTATCTGGACGACTGGTACCTCACTGCTACCACCAGGCAACAACTTATAGAGGCACGAGATTATACCATCACATCCTGTGCTCAGCTAGGCATCACAATAAACTTCGAAAAATCTGCCTTGTTGCCCTGTCAATCTATTACATACATAGGAGCAGAGCTAAACACAAGAAAAATGATTGTAAAATTGCCTTAGGAAAGAGTTTCCATTATTCGAAAACAGGTGTCACTTCTTGTGAGGAGCAAAAGAATTCAAGTCAAATATATTCTTCAAGCTCTAAGGTCCATGGCAGCGGCCATTTTTCCAATTCCCTTAGCACGCTTTCACATGAGAATCCTTCACTGGCTTCTTTTCACGCAATGGTCCTTCCAGGAATCACCCATGTCTCACATGATGCTAATTACGAAATCTTGCAAAAGACACCTTTCCTGGTAGATGGTCTCCCCACTAGTTACTCAGGGCAGACCTTTCATGGAACCCAATCTGGTCACCACAGTGACCACGGACGCTTCCCTGATAGGGTGGAGGGGGCATTATCTGGGGAAAACAGTCCAAGGCACTTGGCAACCTCACAAGTACCACATACACATCAATGTCCTGGAGATGAGAGCAGTGCTCCTAGTGTTGCAAGCTCTTCAAGACTCTCTCCCTGCCGGGGCTATTGCAATACAGATGGACAATATGTCAGTGGGTTGGTACATCAACAAACAGGGCGGAACCAGGTCTTACCCCTTGTACCAAGAGGCCCCTAGACTGTGGCAATGGGCAATTTCCTCCCAATGTTTTCTGACAGCAACGCATATCCCTGGGACATCCAAAGTAATAGCAGACAGGCTCAGGAGGGCGCTCCTCATGGCTCACGAGTGGTCTCTGAAACAGGAAATTGTGGATCTTATTTTCTGCAAATGGGGCCAGCCTTGCTGCGATCTCTTTGCCTCTCCCCTCAAAAACAAATGCAGCAGCTACTTCTCCCTTGTTCCTCTTCCAGGTCAGATGCCCAGGGACGCTCTAGTCCACGATTGGCCTCATGGACTCCTTTATGCACCCCCCCCCTTTCCCCTAATTTCAAAAGTCATTCAGAAAGCAAAATCATTGGGTTGCAAAATAATCCTCATTGCTCCCTATTGGCCTCGACAGATTTGGTTTCCGTTCCTTCATCCCCACCTTTTAGCCCAGCCTTGGATTCTGGACCCAGTACTGGACCTCTTGATTCGTCAGTCAGGCGGGCTACACCAATCCCTCCAGTCTGTCAAGCTCACAGCTTGGTTACTCCACTTCCAATCCTAGTCAGGCTCCCCAATATTTCCCCAGCAGTGCGTGATATTATTGTTTCCTCCCATAAGACAAATACAAGGAAAGTGTATGCTAGCAAATGGAAAAGATTCTGTTACTGGGCAGAATCCAGAAATTTAGATCCTTTTACAGCTCCTATACACGAGATTTTGGATTTCTTAGTAGAACTGTTTCATTCTGGTGCAGCGGCTGCTACCATCAGAGTACAATGAGCTGCCATTTCAAATTTTCATGTTGGAGTTTCTAACACATGCATAATGTCTCACAAACTCTGCAAGGCCTTCATGAGAGGTACATCTCTACTTAGACCCCCAGTAAAAGAGCCCCTTCCATCTTGGGATCTCACTTTGGTTCTGGCCTCCATGATACTGCCACCCTTTGAACCAGCAGCATCACGTTCCTTGAAATTTCTCTCTTGGAAAACTCTTTTCTTAGTTGCTATTACTTCTGCCAGACATGTTTCAGAACTTCACGCACTATGTGTTCGGCATCCATACCTAGTTTTTCACAAAGACAGAGTTTCGCTGATAACCAACCCATCTTTTCTACCTAAAGTTTGTTCAGAACACAATTTGAATCAATCCATTGACCTTCTTGTCATTTTTCCCTAATCATTCCAACAAGGCAGAATATAGATTACACTAATGGGATGTGCATAGACACCATAGCCCATACCTACCATTTGCAACAAAAAGATCTTCCAACAAAACCCAAAGGTTATTCAACCAGGTCAGTAGCTACTTCGGTAGCGTTTCAATCTAGATTGCCCATAGATTCACTTTGTGCAACAGCTACTTGGGCAGATCCTCATACATTCATTTCTCATTGCAAAGTAGATGTGGTCTCCCAGGGCAGGGCTTCCTTTGGTTCAACGGTTCTGAAGAATCTGTTCCAATGAGCCACCCAGGATTGAGGTGCTAGGGACTCTGTCCCATCCAGCAAGAACGAAGGTGAGATTGGACAGCTTACCATAAAGAAGTTTTGTACCTACCATAACGTTCCGTGTTAGTTGTCGTTCATCTCGCCTTCCTTCTTGTGTCCCTCCCTCTGTCCTCCTTCCTCGAGGATTAAGAGGAGTTTCTCAATGGTTTCACTGGCTAATTTGTTTTGTTATTAGTTGCTTCCCAACCAAACCATAACAATTAACTGTATATCCAGGTCTATTAAAGGACCACTATGGGCAAACAGTGAAAAAACATATATTTTTTATCTTGCCATGATTTACTGCACTTCCTAAAGCTGCCTGCAGCAAAAT
The DNA here is from genome assembly GCF_019279795.1 of Protopterus annectens. Classification (NCBI taxonomy): domain Eukaryota; kingdom Metazoa; phylum Chordata; order Ceratodontiformes; family Protopteridae; genus Protopterus; species Protopterus annectens. Next base: position 600,880,422 of record NC_056748.1, read on the forward strand.
AAGTGCTCATTCCTAATTTTATTTTTTTTTACTATTGTCTGTCCTCATGGGGGCAGACACATTGTGATTCCTTTGGAAAGCTAAATCTGTCTCAATACACAGACTGTGAGAACAAATAGCCCTACCATTTGTAGTCTGACTAGACTTCCATTCACTTAGAATGGACCACCTGAAAAAAATGCCAAGTTTGAGAGTCTGCAGCTCATGTGTCATTGACTGGTACATGCTGAGTTTTACAAATGTTGTTCCTATTGATGTACTACACATTCTCTGAAAGAAAAAGTGTCAACAAATTACTGAGATAAAAAATACTTTTCAAGGGAGCAGTTTTGCAAGTTTCAATTCCTGGCCAAGTTATTCCTCCCATCTCCCCTCCTTCAGTGGGCTACAGTCTCACATTTCCAGCTTGGGTAGATTCAACTATTTTGTCAGCTTTGCATGACAATAGACATAAAAAAAAAATCACAGCCTGGTGTGCCACTAAAACTGTTCCCTTATATGTCTCTTCATTTCTGAATAGCATTTCCCCAGGAATAAAAAAAAAAAAACACACACACGCATTAGTCCAGAGTTTGGGCCAATCTATCAATTTCTTATTGTGCACAGTAAAACATTCAGTTTAGAATGCATTCTGGCTGCTGACATGGTTATCTTTACGTAGTTCTCTTATAACATAACCTGAACTTATGGTATTCAATGCCAAGCTTTACAACAGTTCTCAGTTTCTTAACAATGACGTCCCAAGCCTCTGATGTGACCCAGTACTTTGTCAATATACTGTAAATACATAGATTAATACAAATATGTGTGCACATATGACACGTACAATAATACACACATACCATCATTAAAACAAGATAAATGCAATATAAATCATATCAATATAGTTATGATTTCTAGTTTATGACCCTGTTTGTTTATGGAAACTTCTTTTTGAATTTATGTTCAAGCAGTTGTATATTTGTTGTATATTATCTTGTTTAATTGTTTCTCAGTATTCTAACCACTGTGTATGCTGCATCAATTGTAAAACTCTGATTTTACTCCTTTTAAAATTTCTATGCTCTTTGTACAAAATAGCTATGTTTGTATAATTTATTTTTATTATTTTTTATAATTGTTTACTATGTATCTGGAGCTTTTCTCCCCCAGCCTCCGCTGAAAACGGTCATCTTGTGTCCAGTCGGACTAACCTGGTAAACAAATGGAAAATAAGTAAAAAATAAAATATACTAGGAAAATCAATCAATATACCAAGAAAAATCCAAAACGTAAGAAAAAAAAAACACAGAAGGAAGGAAAATGTTTCCTTGATGCTGTCATGAAAATCCCACTCACTTATTCAGATATTATGGGCAAACATATATATATATATTATAACATATATAATATATTAGGCAAAACAACGTACCCAACACACTAGTCATAGGTGACTCTATAGTCAGGCACACTGATGTCCCACTTACCAGGCTAAACAAGGAGAAGGTTATTGTCAGCTGTCTGTCGGGTGCCAGGATCTGCTACATAACCCATGCACTCAGGTCACTCCACAACCAAGTACAAATATGACTCTGTCATTGTCCATGTTGGTGTGAATGACCTGAGACATGCCTCCCTGGACTACATGAAAAGAGACATGGAAGAGCTCTCCGATCTTGTAGCCCAGGGAGGTATGACCCTAGCCCTGAGTAGCATTCTGCCATCGCCCAGAATGATACCGCAGTACAAGGACAAAATGATTGACTTCAACAATTGGCTAAGCTTCTGGTGTCATTCTAAGGGGATCCAGTATCTGTCTGCCTGGGACGACATGGTCGGCAGACCATGATGCTTTGCCAGAGATGGCCTGCACCTGTCGCCCATGGGATTCCGGATCCTGGCTAAGGCTCTTGCAGTCCAGTCCCTATAGTGCCTTTTTTAGACGAGTTTCAAATATAACAGGAACAGGCAAGCAAAAACTGAGGGTAATGCTACTCAATGCTAGAAGTCTAAATCTCAAAATGCACTCACTCAAGGCACTCCAAAAAATGGAGAACATCGATACCTGTGCAGATACTGAGACCTGGTTCAAGGCTCCAAAGAGCACCCCTGCACTACCAGGCTATAACTCATACCACACTTTTCGGCCACATAACCTGGACCGGAACGCCAAAGGCGGAGGTGTGCCCTTATTCATTAAGGATATCCACACCTCCAGGCTAGTTGCTCAGCATAATGCATCCAAGGTTATCCAAGTGCAACTAACTCTGGGCAAAACTGCAATCCAAATTGTAGCTTGCTACAGATCCCCCATCATGTTCCACTCCTGTTTTCTTGATATACTGGAAAATATTAGGGTTCAAACACCCTAATAATGGGCAATTTCAACTACCCCACCATTAACCAACATCCTTCAATCATTTTCATTTGTTTGCCAAAGCCATTACAGCAGTGTTTTGCAGAGAGGTTGGAAAAGCCTTAAATTTGACTGGTATGTTGTGTGGGTGTGGGTAGCTGTGTTTGTGGAAGGTGGAGGTGTGCCTTTGTAAGTGTGGTGCGAATGTTATGGATTATGAAATGGAGAGATTGAGTAAAATTTTGCTCAGTGAAGTCCCTAGCAATTTCATCACGGCTTGATTCAGACATATACATTCCCCTGTGTTTGTCAGTACTATGTTTGAGTGCATTGTTTTGGAGTGTAGTTTCACTGCTACAGCTGCTGCTACTCTTTCAATACAAGTATCTGCTTTGGAAGTTTTCTCCAAGAGTCTGTTGCTGAGAGGATGAGAGACATGCTACAGGTATACAACTAAGACAAACTAGATAAAGCAATAGTAAGAAAATGTACTGGGTCACATCAGAGGCTTGGGAGGTCATTGTTAAGAAACTGAGAACTGTTATAAAATTTATCATTAAATACCATAAGTTCAGGTTATACTATAAGATAATAACTATGTAAAGATAACCATGTCAGCAGCCAAAATGCATTATAAGTTGAATATTTTACAGTGCACATTTTAAATGGATAGACTGGCCTATAAACTCTGGACTGATGCGTTTGCTTTTTTTTTTTTTTTTTTTTTTTTTATTCCTGGGAAATGCTATTCAGAAGTGAAGAGGCATAGAGACATACAAGGGAACAGATTTAGTGGCACACCAGGCTGTGATTTTTTTTTATGTCTATTGTCATGCAAAGCTGACTAAATAGTTGAATCTAGTAAAGCTGGAAATGTGAGACTGTAGCCCACTGAAGGAGGGGAGATGGGAGGAGTAACCTGGCCAAGAATTGAAACTTGCAAAACTGCTCCTTGTGAAAAGTCTTTTTTTATGTCAGTAATTTGTTGACACTTTTGCAAGTTTCTTTCAGAGAATGTGTAGTACATCAGTAGGAACAACATTTGTAAAACTCAGCGCATACCAGTCAATGACACATGAGCTGCAGACTCTCAAACTTGGCAGTTTTTTTTCAGGTGTTCCATTCTAAGTGAATGGAAGTCTAGTCTGACAACAAATGGTAGGGCTATTTGTTCTCAGTCTGTGCATTATGGGACAGATTTAGCTTTCCAAAGGAATCACGATGTCTGCCCTCATGAGGGTAGACAAGAGTAAAAACAAAATAAAATTAGGAATGAGTACTTATTTTGCTGCAGGCAGCTTTGGGATGTGTAGTAAATCATGGCAAGATAAAAAAAAACATATGTTTTCTTCATCATTTGCCCGTAGTGGTCCTTTAATGGATTATTTTCTATAATTATGTCTAATGTGAGCTATCTTAAACAAGATTTGGGTAGCTGACGCTGGGCATTCTGGAATAAGGGGTAGCCTCGAGCCAGTAAAGTTCCGAGTCAGAGCTGAGGATCGGCTCCGGACCCATCCAGCAGGAAGGAAGGCAAGATGAAGGACAACTAACATGGAACGTTATGGTAGGTACATAACTTCTTTTTAACAATTATAAAATATGTATAACAGGAAGATTTACATGCAAATCAAAGTATGTTTGTTTAATTATTTGTAGAGCATGGTGGTTCTGTTTATATAGAAAAAACGCACAAAACGAGCCAGCACAAAGGTTTAGGCAAGCAGAAAACTATTTTATTGTGGCATGTTGAAAAACAAAATAAAAAAACAGAAAAACTGCAAACCGGTTTCGGCCAATGTAATGGCCTTCTTCGGTGCAGAAAGAAAAAGTTAAAATGATGCATACTGATGTTCCTTGTATACTGAGAAATTTAAAGGGATATGTAACCAAAAAGAAAATTTTTTTCTAT